>NC_061096.1:33290315-33507815 GCF_015104395.2 Macrobrachium nipponense
TAGACCATACTTTACTGAAATTACCTTTCAAGCTCTAGAGCGCACATGTCATCCGGTTCTCGAAGGACCAAATATCGGGAATTTCTACGACTTTTATTTTATGATTCGTGCCCGGATGTTCTGGGCCGATGACAAGGCCTTGAGGAGGCGTTCACTCTAATACTCTTAGGGTGAGATACAATAAACTCTGTCAACAAAACAATTTATTACGAAAAAAAATACATTTTAATGCATTAACAGTACACCGAAACTCAAGTTCCTAGCAGAATTCCACAGTACACGCAGTTTCGTTACTGCTCTCACTCAGTAATACAAATAATCCTTGCACTGCCAGCTTTCATTTGCTGCATAAATCGAGTCCCTCATCGCAGGGATGGCACATATATACGTGGATAAAGTTAACTTACTGTTAGGACGGAATTCGACCTAGCATGGCGATGGGTGGGAGTCGGAGAATTGAGACACAAATTTTACTGTACTTAAAGGGATCTGGGTTCTGGGCAGGAATAAGAAGGTGGTTTCGCCCTTCTTTAAAAGAAACTTACGCTTTCCCGCTGTGAACTACAGAATCCTTGTAATTCAGGCGGGAATCATCGATTATTTCGACATTACGTATATTACTTTTTTTTTTTTTTTTCTTTTATTATTAATAAAATAAACTACAATATAATCAGATTTTTAAACATATTTCAGTATATTACATTTGTATATTAGTCAGATCATCAAACTTCCATTCTTAATTTGATTACAAAAAGTCATAAACTTAAACCATTCGCAAATGAAGTCTCTTTTCTGATACCATATTTTTTTGTTATCTGCCTGCCAACTTATATAATAATATAACACAAACCTACAAATAAGTTAATTGAAATCACAATCGAACATATTTTCCTATTAAAACAGTTCAGCATTCTTTCACTTAACAAACGTTCAAGTAACCATCTAGTATATCTAAACTTACTCTTTAAAAAGTTTATAATTTGTCTAAGATCATATTTCTTTTTCTTGCTCACCCATAAGACATACAAGTAATCCACAATTAAAACTAATGCAGCATTATTACACTTTGTTGTTTTACAATTAAAATACTAACATTAAAATTCTTAAGAAAACTATTTTTCTCAATACTACATACATTGATCAGAATATTTTTAAACCATAGAAAAATATCTTTTAATATGAATACATGAATAAAATATATGGATTGAATTTTCCTCCTCGCCACATCTGTCACAAGAACCCTCCGTCCTTATATTTAGCATCCTTAATCTTTGTTAGTTGCTAGAGTCTCATGCAAGTATCTATACATACATTCTCTCTCTCGTAATCCTATATGTCTATTGTTTACATTCTTCCAAATGCTTTTCCAGTTGAACAACGGGTAGTTACTCTCTATTATGGCCTCACAATTTGGACGGATACAATCATAAACTACTTTACTCGTCAACACAGGGAAATTTTTACAACGAAACACCTTTCTAATTGCCTCTATCGCTACAGAGTAGTATGGACTAGAAATATACGATACCTCTTTTTATCAATCGTATTCATCATATATGACTTAGTCTTATACTACAATAATAAACAGCAAGGCATGAATCATTTGTTAGCTCTTTTAAAACAGTGCAACATAAAATAGATAAAGCCTTGTGATAAACATCAGTAATTCCTAGTCCCCCTTCTTCCTTGGGTAAACAAAGTGTTGTTTTTTCTTCTAATAGGCTGGTACTTTCCATGCCAAAGAAATCTAAAAATACAAGAATTTATGTCTAATGCCACTCGTTTAGACAATGGAAATGTGTGAGCCAAATACCATACTTTTGAGAGTATTTAAGGAATTGATAATAATACCCTTTTGATATAGGGTTAATATTCTCTGTTCTGACATGGATGATATCCTGCTGATCTTGTTTATTCTGTTTTCCCAATTTTGTCTGCAAGTTTCTTCATAATTTCCACTGTATTCAATCCCTAAAATATTTGTTTTCTTTACACTTTTTACCCTGTCAGTAGCCCAAGACAGTTTATTTCCCCAGTTTCCAATTCCTAAAATTTTTGTTTTATCGATGTTTAGTTGTGCTCCTGTAGCCTTTTCAAACCTTTCTATCTCTTTATAAACAACTAGCAGAGATTTCTCAGCGGTGATGAAAATTGTTGAATCATCATGCAAACCCTTGAAGCTTGATACATTTTTTATTTGGTAGTGGAGGAAGGAATCTGTTTTATTACCTTTAATAGCTAAGTATGAAGGGTTCTTGAAATATTACAAACAAAAGCATGGACAAGGGACATCCCTGTCTAACAGACCTATTCATTTCAAACGAAGAGTTAAGTACTCCATTGATGCATAAATAGCTATGACTGTTTTTATATACCACCTTTAACCATTTGATAAAGGAGTCAGGGAATCCAAAGCAATTCATAATTCTCCATAAGAACTTCGTATCCACCCTGTCAAAAGCCTTTGAACCAATCAAGGTTTAAAAGAGCCAAGTTTGAATTAATTTCGTTTGAATAATACACTACATCCCTTATCATATTATTACAGTCGATAATTGACCTTCCATTTACACCACAATACTGCTCAGATGAAATAATCTTATTCGTTACCAATTTCATACGATTAGCTAAGATTTTTGCACATATTTTATAATCTACGCTAAGAAGAGATATGGGCCTCTAGTTCTCTGCTAGTTCTACGTCCCCACCCTTTGGTATAAGCTTAAGAATGCCTTCATGCTGAGAACTACTCAAATTCTCCTTCAGAGCGTACCTAATTACTTGTAATGAAGTGAGGTTTCAACAGTGTCCAAACTTTTTGTAAAATTCAATAGGAAGGCCGTCCTTTCCTTATGTGACTTTCCAATCCTTAAGCCCTTAATGGCTGCCCATATTTCTTCTTCTTCAATTTCCTTTGATAACATATTACATCATCATTATCCAATTTATTCTTGCACATTCTAAGTAATTCTCTTGTTGAATTTTATCAACATTAACGTTATCGTATAACTCTTTGTAATAACTTTTAAAATATGAAACAACTACTGTCATGTATTAATGAGAACCCCCTCCTTTATCCGTTTTAAACTCTAAAATACCCGAGTTTCCTATCCTTCTCTCTTCCTAACAAGTATGCTGATACCTTTTTCACCTTCTACCCTGTCTTTTCTTTTAGTTTTGCTCGTAGTTTAATGCCCTCACAAAACTCATTCTGTATGTCATTCACTCTGTCTTTAATCACCCTTATTTCTTCAAAGTCAATTCCACCAGCATTAGCTTTTGCATACAATTGTTTCAGTCTTCCCTGCAACATATTTAGAAGTCCATATTTTTCTTGCGACATAATTTTCGACATTCTTATAAAAAACTTTTTACATTCCATTTTCGCAAAATCCCACCATGATAACAAATTATCAAAAATACCTTTTCTAGCCACAATATGACTCCAAACTACACTGAAATTTTCCTCTGTTTCTTTAAAACCCAAAACTTTGGTGTTAAGCCTCAAAAACCTCTACCAAATTTTACATTTTGTACATCAAATTTAACTAAAACCATGCTGTGATCTGAGCAGCTGATAGGTATTGTTTCCCATGACTTTATATGGTTAAATAGCCTTTTAACATATACTCTGTCTATTCTTGACCCGTAGTTATTTTTAACAAAAGTATATTCAGGTAACTTGTGACAACCTATGGTTATGTCTTTCAATCCTACTTGCTTTATCAAGTTCCTTAGAGCTTTTGACTGTAATTAACATTTTCTGAACTACTGTCTCGAAGAGAGGACACAGTTAAAATCTCCACCTAATATTAAGTTTTCACTGTTATTCCTTAAATAAAATAACAATTTATTTCGAAAGAATTCTTCTCGTTCTGGTATTTTGTTTGTTCCTGAAGGAGCATACAAGTTCAGCAGAGGAATGATTATACCATTAAACTCAATCTTAATACTAATTACTTGCCCTCTCCATCCATTTCCTGATTCAAGACCTTAATGCTAGGACACTTTCTAATATATATCGCAGTTCCACCTTTCAAATTAGTACAACAGTTAATAAAGACATCATAATCATTAGATTGGTAAATCAAGTCGTTGACATTTTTAATATTAGCTCCTGCAGCATCAATACATCAATTCTGTGAAATCTCATGAGAGAGTCAACGCACATCTGCTTGTTAACTACATTAAGTCCATTTACGTTTAAGGTGGCTACCGTCAGCGCCATGATTATAAAGAGGTTAACCACCCGCTTATCCATTACAAGCTTGTGTTTTTACTATTCACCTTTCGACGTTTTCTTTCACGATCATCCTTCAAATTTCCCTCATCATTTCTATACAACTTGTCACTGCTGTCTTTACTTTTTGATATAACCATTTTCCCATTATTTTCCACATGTATTTTTCCACTTTTCAGTATTCCTATCTTCACTTTGTTCGTTGTGACTAAATTCTTCGATCCGGTTCTCAACGTCATCAGCTTCGTTCATCATTTTCCCTTTCCAGGCTCTCGTGGCGGTCAACATGTCTTCTGCTATGTCGTTATAATTCAGTTGTCATATCTTCGTCGAAATTATTCCTGATCACTTCCTCATGACTGGTTTTCCCTACTGATTCTGCTTCCATACTTGACAGTTCTATATCATTTCGCTCACGATGAATCTCCACTATTGTTTCTATTATCGTTTTTATCAGACTTCTCGGTTTCTTTTTCCTTTATACAATGTTGTTTGTATCCCATATTCAGATACAGTTACATCTTCATTATCGGACTCATTTATATGCATGTCTTCATTATCAGATTCATTTATATGCGTAGAATTAGCTGTCATTGCAATGCTACGCGTTTTAACTCATCATCATTATCCTATGCCACCCGAGACATTGTCTTTATCAAGTAAATGTTTTGAGTTAGCATCTAGTTATCTTCAGCATTTGAATTTCTTTATCTTGGTTCAATTTTAAATGTTTTTCATGATCACCAGTGCAATCTTGAATTTGATCCTTTACGCTAAGTCCTGGATTCTCCTTCGCTTTTCTGTTCCATTTCCTAGTTTCCGGGAAGTACGTTTCCTTATCCGTAATTTCCTCCCTTAATGTCTTCTCTGTAACACAGTTTTCCACTAGATGATCTTCACTTCCACATTTATAGCAGGTTCTGCTCTGTCCGCTGTACATGAAGGACACCGAATGTCCTGCTATCCTAATAGACGATGGAATGTTATTCTTGATTTCCATTTTTGCTGTTCTTATCCCATTCAATAAACCGTTTCCTTTTCCTAGCGTGTGTTGGTTATTCCTTATCCATATTACCTTTCCATATCCTTCAAGTACGGATTCTATCATCTGGTTGTCCATGCTCAAAAGGTGCGTATCTGATTGATACAAAGGAGTAGCTTGCTCCCATGTTCACTATTTTTCACAGTAATCCCATTGCCGATCTGGAGTTCCTTCTCATCGTATTCACTGATTATCTTTTCATATATAAGCGTGAGCTGAATTTCATGAGAAACCTATTCCTAGCATCAACTGGCAATCTATCAAGTCGCAAGTTTCAATTCCAAGAATCTCAAAAATTACCCTACAAACTGTTTCATTGTCAGGTTTGCTTGAAAAAATCAAACCAATGGAGTCCTTTCTCCTGATTGGAGGATAGAATCGTGACGTCATCGTTGGGCGGTCTCACGGCTTACGTCACTCATAGCTCGGGGCATGCAGCCGGCGATGAGTGATGGACGACCACTGATTCACTTTTTATCCTCAAAAGGCAACTAAGTCTAACACAACTATAAACTCTTTACAGTTATTGGTTCCTTGTACCTTTATGATCCCTGTAGCAACTCTACATCACTAGGAAACCATCAAAGGACAGGCAAAAGGCTTGAAAAAACACGGAATACAATCACAGCCGTGTTTACACTTCAGCGCTGCTTCTTCTTCTCTCCAACTCGCCTGAGCGAGCCGGGCCCTTAGAAGATCCCGAAGGAGTCTTCTTAGGGGGGGGGAGGAGGCAGCCTTCTTCTTCTTCGGCTGTTTAGCCTTAGAAGTCGAAGGGGAAGGAGAGAGGCAGCAGACGACGAAGAAGACGATGAAGACGACGACGACACCTTCTTCCTCTTCCTCTTCTTCTTCGCCAGGCTCCGCAGGCACAGACGTCAGGTCTTCCAATCCAGGAGGGAGCCGGGGCAGTTGCCGAAGCAAGCAACAGGGCCCGACTGCACCTGTCCGGAAAGACCTGAGACTGTTACAGCAACACCAGCAGCAGGAACAACAGGAACAGGTCCTGGGAACAGCAGGAACGGCAGGAACATCTGAAATGGAATGTGCAGGCCTATCTGAAAAGGAAGAGTAGCTGGAACGGCAACAGGTACGGCAGCACGGCAGGTACCACGGGAGAGCCAGGCGTCCTGTCGACAGTCACCGTCATCCGTGGCACTGCGGCAGGTCCAGGGGGGTACTCTTAGGGCAGCGGAAGTCCGTGGTCGGCAAAGGAAAAAATCCAGGTGGTGGTGGCATCGTCCTCTTTGGAACGGCGGCAATGGGTTTTTGTACTGCCACCGTGGTGTCACCGACATTATATGGGGCGTATATCCCAGATGTGGTGGCATCTCATACGCTGGTGTCGTTAATGTGGTAGTAGTGGTGGTCACCGCACCATGAGTGACCACCGCCGACCCCGCCAACCGCTGAAGCAACCCCCTGGATGCTGGGCACTCCCTGCAGTCCCAGCGACTCCCACACCTGTCCCAAGTCGTCCTTCGCTGATGGCACACCTGCGGAAGCAACAGTCGGGTTAATTGGAGGGGCTTCCCCGCGCCTGGGGGGCGAAACACCCCCCCCAGAGCGGACGGAAGATCCCGAGTACAGCTGTACGTCCGGGTAGCGGGCGCCCTCCTCCACACTCGACGGATCGAGAGAGGAAAAGGTGGACTCCGCTACCCCCCCCCCCCCCGCAGGGGAAGGCGCGAAACGTGGGGGCTGGCCGGGAGGCAGGAAAGAGGACGAAGTGTCCGTCACCAAAGGAGTCACTGGACTTTCCGATGACTTCTTCCGGCCGGCCTAAGTCTCTTCCTGCCCTCGTACAGCACCCACTGCGCCTCGGACCAATTCATACAAACCACACATGGTACGTTGCGGAGCATTCTCGCCCCGACAACGTAGTACAAACCTCGTGGGGGTCCACCTCACGAATGACCTGAACCCTCCACATTTACGCCCCTCCAGCCCGGGACACACTCTATACGGGCGACTGGAGGGCGCGGTGATATTTCCATTTCTTCCAATTCACTCATTGCAAGAATAATAGAATTGAGAAAAGTACTTACAATCACTCCTGATATACAGAAAGAGAAACAAATACTCAAAGTTGAAGCAAACGACAAAGCGGGCAGAGCGATGGCGAACACGTCCTTCCCACACACGGCCGAAAGCAAAAGTGGTTTGTTTACCTCCCAGTCGCGCGGCGCGCGACGATCGGACAAGCAGTTAACTACCGTTCTCCCCTTGGTTCGAAGCTTACGACCGTTCCAGCTGCCGCTAGCTACTTCCTATTGTTAAAGGACCGAGGGTTTGTATTACGTATCGGAACAATATAACTTTACGACTTGACATTTGTACAGCTCTCGAAGCTGACCTCCTCCTTGTCTCAACTGTGTGACCAAATTTTGGTACACACTCAGAATACGTTTCTACTAACGCACAGTAAGTCCGCGGTGAGACTCGGCGAGGCCTCGAAGTGAACAATCATGGCCACTGTCATTTTATATTATTTACTCTACTTCTTAGGGGGGGGGGGGGGGTGGGGGGGGGGGGGGAGTTTGCAAACTAGGAAATGATTTTTCTTACGTTATGAAGACGGGGAGCAAAGACTAATGACACGTGGATTTAATTGCACATCGGAACAAGCTGAGCCTAGTTATTTTGTCTGTCTCTCTCCTGATTAATCTCATTAAACAATTGAGGACAATTGAGGAATGCGTTACGGATTTCTGAAAAAAGGACTCCGTCCTTTTGTTTGCCTTCGCGGTAAGCTTTTGTTTGTATGGTGTTTTTACGTTGCATGGAACCAGTGGTTATTCAGCAACGGGACCAACGGCTTTACGCGACTTCCGAACCACGTCGAGAGTGAACTTCTATCGCCAGAAATACACACCTCTCACTCCTCTATGGAATGGCCGAGAATCGAACCCGCGACCACCGAGGTGGGAAGCAAACACCTAACCAACCACGCCACTGAGGCGCTACCTTCGCGGTAAGCACAAAGTTCATAGGCAAGTGTCGGACTCTGTACCGACTTCTTTTGTAGCAGTATTTGGAGATTCTCGCATTAAAATTCTTTACCTTTTAGACATATTCAACAGAATTTACAGTAAAACGATTATCAGGGAGATACTCTCTGATCCCTGCGTCGCAGATAACAATGGTCACAAATTTTCCTCAAGGGTTCAATAAGAATACGTAAATTATCCCAAACGGTTTAGGGGTGATCGTTTGCTAGGTAGTTTCCTCCTACATACAACTCATACCGTCTCTGCCAGAATGATAGACTACTATCTAAAAACTGACTGACCAGACCTCCTGGCCTTCTAAAGACCTCAATCTGGTTATCTGAACACTGTGGCAGATTCGATGGGAGCTGACTGTGTCCTATCAGTGCTACCCTATAGACCATACTTTACTGAAATTACCCTTCAAGCTCTAGAGCGCACATGTCATCCGGTTCTCGAAGGACCAAATATCGGGAATTTCTACGACTTTTATTTTATGATTCGTGCCCGGATGTTCTGGGCCGATGACAAGGCCTTGAGGAGGCGTTCACTCTAAAACTCTTAGGGTGAGATACAATAAACTCTGGTCAACAAAACAATTTTATTACGAAAAAATACATTTTAATGCATTAACAGTACACCGAAACTAAAGTTCCTAGCAGAATTCCACAGTACACGCAGTTTCTTACTGCTCTCACTCAGTTAATACAAATAATCCTTGCACTGCCAGCTTTCATTTGCTGCATAAATCGAGTCCCTCATCGCAGGGATGGCACATATATACGTGGATAAAGTTAACTTACTGTTAGGACGGAATTCGACCTAGCATGGCGATGGGTGGGAGTCGGAGAATTGAGACACAAATTTTACTGTACTTAAAGGGATCTGGGTTCTGGGCAGGAATGAAGCGTGGTTTCGCCCTTCTTTAAAAGAAACTTACGCTTTCCCGCGTGAACTACAGAATCCTTGTAATTCAGGCGGGAATCATCGATTATTTCGACATTACGTATATTACTAAATCTATTTTATTCTTGAATGTGAAATATGACTGTTACGTTATTATCTAAGATCAAGGAATTGACTTAAAGTTCTGGCTGAAGGCCGTAATCTGCAAATTCTTTAATGGCTATGGAGTCCTTGGCTCCAAATCTATACATAGATAATTTATCTCGTACTAGTGATCAGCAAATTATATTTATTAATGAAAATTCAGAACGTCTTCTTTTCTATACGACGCGCTCCTTCCCCGCCATGCCTTTAGGAATTGCACCATAAACTGTCGTGTATTGGACAGCTTTCTGTTCAATGTATTGCCCGCGAGATCCCTCAGTCTTGCCCCAATTTAACGCAACACTTGTGAAGTTAAATGGCGGGGATTTCGAATGATCAGTTCGAAATTCACGACACCTCTCGTCGTATCTCGTGTAGCGATTTATGATCTGAGTTCATGTCTACAAGGACTGTTCAGTAAGTGAAAGTACTTAATTGTGCTACTATTCATTAATGATATTGGTGTGTTATCCTCGTTAATAATGAATTGGGTTGAGAGATATCTCCCCGTAATTTAGAAACCGCAAAGGGAGTTTTGTGGAGTTGTTACGTAAGGCTTTTAGCGGTTTTTGACCAAGTAACAACGTTAAGCATATCATACAGTCCACTATGAGTCCATCTTTTTCGCCACAGTCCATTCTTCTATATTTCTTTGGTTAATATTCTAGTATAAAGAAAGTTCTCTATGCCCTTTCTGTCCTCTGTGAAACAGGATTCTCATTAATGTTTTCTCTGTATTCATCATGTCACTCTTTGTCTTTATGACCCCATTTCGTAACTAAGATTTTTAATCAACACTCATTTGATTCGCATAACAGCCAATTTCAATTTCTTCCCACCTACGCAGCTATTCGCCGTTTGTCTCGCACCTGCGCGTTACCGTTCGGATTCACGTTTCAGCTTAATAAGGATTTCTTTGCTGTAACTGAGAAGGTTTTTCTTATGCAAATATACAAAGAAACCAACGAAACGTAATGACTCTGGAAAACTTATGTTTTTTCTTCATCCCATGTAGGCTACACTTTCTAAATGGCAACGCTGGAAAATCTCTTCCGCTGAATCAAGCATGTATTTGTTTAATCGAATTCAAATCCAAAGCGAACAGCTGCCTTCTGGTTCTTAGATGCTCTTTCCACATCACCAAACCTTGAGCACACTTGAATAGGAGGCAAGTGTTGGTACCAACGGTAAGTTCATCCTTATCAATCATAATCTACCTTTTTACCATATATGTATATATATATATATATATATATATATATATAATATATATATATATACACATATATATAGTATATGTGTGTGTGTGTGTGAGAAGAGGAAATAACATCATAACTGAGTGCATATATCCTCAGTATTTTATATTGTGCGCAAATATCCTCAGGGACAAATAGATAATAAATAAAATATATCTATCTATTTATATAAAGAGCGAGAGACAGAGATAGATAGATTTTACTTTACTTTTTAATGTTCAGTCCTAGAGGACTTTTGCCATCAGTCAAGGTCAATATTTCCTCTTCCACATATGATTCCCATTTTCAATCTCAATTTTTCTCTTTATAGTTACATTTCAGTGCCAGCATATTTAGTCTTGTGCTCGATTAAAGCTTTAGCCTACATTTCTTTCTACTCGCCAGCTGTCGGTGAACCTCAGCTTAACAATTAACTTTTTTTTCTGCTATATTCTTTTCAACTTTCTGGTAGTCACGTCTTTTATTTACTTTTGATCGCTTTGTTTTATCTACTGCTTTACTTCTACATTAATTTTTACTTCATACACTTATCTGTTATGCGTTAAGCAATCAAGAGAAATGGTAGAGGAAGACGAAAGGGGAACGGCCGAGTTTGAGTTAAGTAAGCCTATTTATTTTTAAGAGTTCGTCGAGCCTTGGAACCGACAACACCTAAGGCAATGCCTGATGGAAGCGAAAAAAATAGATCGCTTGATTGATAAATTACCTAAAGATGAGGCTTTTTCTCATCTAGCTATTGGTAGTTTTCATACAAAAAGATCATTAGAATGAAATGGAGAAGAAAAGACTGGCAGACTCGACTAACACTGTTTTAACGGCTACGGCATAGGTCCCGCTTCAGCTAAGTATGTAAATTTCTCATTTAATTGCTCAAGCTATGACAGGTGGTTGAGAGTCTGAGAAATTGGAGTGGGTGCGTAGTTGCGATTAAATAAAATATTTGGCTGTAATGTGTGCGCGTGGACTTTGAAATTAATGAGCGAAAAAAACGTGTCATAGCATATTCACAAGCAAATTCTGTGGTGAATTGTTGTACGTAGTAGACGTTACAGTAATAACCGGCTGACTTTTGTTAGGACACTTTGGTAGGTGATTCATGTTGACACGTTACAGACAGAGTGAAGGTGAAGTACGTTGCAGCAATAGAGAAATGTAATAAAACACGTTGAGGGTTTCTTAAGTGGGAGAGCAGGGAGAAAGAATATTTTACTCAAAATATAAATCAATTTGGATCAAGCGCAATAGTTCATAGAAATAGTACAGCGACTTTGCAATGAACGTGTAAGTTCGAAGTTCAAGATGAGGAAGCTGAAATTCTCTACTTTACTACGTAATCTGTTTATAATGGATTTTAGTTAGAAATCGTATTCAGTGTTGGGAGCTCGGTAAGTTACATGTACATTGCACTACCATTGAATTTCCATGGATCTGAGAGAGAGAGAGAGAGAGAGAGATGTAATGACTGCATGCCACTGAGGAACCAAGAGATTAGTTGAATTCAAAATAGAAAATGGTATTCGTTCAATAGAGCAGTCAGTGAACCAGAAACGTCACGTCAGTGATAAAGGAATTGTGAACGAAAATAGTTTAGCAAAATGTGACATTTGGATGGCACTTTCGAAAACTTATTCCTTTGATCTGATTCTGAAGTTCATAAATCACGATTCTCTTGACGATTCTACTATAAAAAATAAATAGTCTTGCAGTTGGAACGGCTAGGCGAAATACCTTCGAAGGGACTTTTGCACAGTTGTTAGAGTAGGTTGGCCTTATGCCATCACGGACTCTTGCTCTTTTGAGTACCCTCATGGTAAGAAAGCACAAGCACCTACACTGCTGAGGTGAAGCGAAGGCAGATATACACCACTCGGTCTACTCCACAAGTGTTCCGTATCACGGCCCACTGCTGTGTATACAGGTGGAGACGAAAGGTTCTGCTTAGATTGTTACATCGATTGTTCCGTTCAGTATAGTTTTACAGAGTGCTGATCTGCCTATACCTCCTCTGTGGTACCGTGTCTGTCGCATCTGAATAATTCTGGTCTACCAAAATAAGGATATATCAAAGACTGCCAAGTGAAGTGTATTTCAAAGTATCGTAGTGTTATCCGTTGTGTTTCGTGTTATGCGTGTTGGTCGCCTAGCAGTTTACAATTGCCGAGTGCCGACAGGCTATGTGCAATGGTTATTGTGGAATTTTATGTAGCTACCTATAGTATATTGTAATACATGACGTCAACAGCATTGTAATTTGTTCTTCAAAGCAAGGAATTCTAATAATAGAGGCACTGTTGATATTTCTGTAGTCTGTACTCTCCCCACAAACACGTTTGCGTGTGTGCATTTTGTATACACGTAAATGGATATTGGCTACACGTTACACAGTTACCAGATTATCAATAACCTCGCTATAAGACTGTCCAAAACCTAGTGGAGTGTTCATGTTCACCTACACAGAGACCATTACCGTGTCTAAATGCCATTTTCCGAGTAGTGCCTTATTTTATGAGGTCTATGTGAGGCTAAATGTAGTTGGTGAACAAAGGGAGTAGAAGGACCGAATGAACATGAACTCTGGGAAAAAATGTATCTGTGGCGTAACGTGATGCAGACGCGCCAATATGTCCCTACGACACGCGCTACATTGACAGATTTATGTGTTAACATGGTGTTATAACTACTGCAGCCACCTAACATTTGACATTAACATTGGAGAAGGTGTTCTGCTCAGACAAATAACGAGCCACACACACAGATATATAACATATATATACTTATAACAATGTTCTTCAGGTGGAGTCTATATCCGCTGCAACTCATGGATGATTTTCATATGGGTTTCACAGACAGTGCAAGCACGTTTTTTGACAATAACTCTGTAGCAAACACTCGTATCAGTACGAGATTTTGCTATAGTGTAGTACACCCAGTGCCGTAATTTAAGAGTATCATAAAGACACTTGTCCCTGTGCCAAGAGGCAAAAACTCTATTACCCAGAAAGGGATACGAACACAACAGTATAAAAAACAAAGCTCCGCCTACCCTCTCCCTCCACCACCACTCTCCTCCTTCTTCCTTCCCTCGCCTGCCCTCCCCTTCCCTTCTCTGCGCTCCCCCTAACCCCTTCTCTCTCTCTCTTTCTGAAGGTTGCTTCAGTTTAAACTTTTTTTATGATTTTCTTCTCTATCTGTATATCTCTAATAATTTACATTGCGGTATATTTCTAATGATCCACTCGGTTGTCACCTGCCAGTTGACTGATTTATTTATGTATTGATCCGCACATAAAATAAACATTCATGACTTATTTATGACTTAAAAATATATGCATGAGTATAATCGAGGCTTTAACTCTAATGAATGCCCGATAGAAAGGCTTAATTTTTATTTGTATCACGGAGTAACTATAACCAGTTACCCATTCAAACCAATCTGAAGGCAATTGGCAGTTTTCTCTTTGCTAAAAAAGTTGAAAAGTTGCGAGACAAACTCATTTCTGCAACCATGAGAATTGCCGAGAAGGTAACCAAAGACATTATAACAGTCGCTTCACCATCAATCATAGTGTCTATTGTTCTACTACACCACCATACATTCATATTTCACTCACTAATAACCGTTTACAGTACCACTACCAAACACACACACACACACACAGAGCAGATCAATGCATATATTAGTCAACTGGCAGGTAACAACAGAGTGAATCGTTACATATACACACCATTGTAAACTATTATTAGATAGATAAATAGAAAAAAATCGTACAAAATATGTTTAAACTGAAGTAACTATCAGAGAGATGAGCGAATCAATGCACAAATAAATCAGTCAACCGACTGGATCGTTAGATATATACAACAATGTATATTAATAGATAGATAGAAAAAAAATCATGCAAAATAAGTTTAACCTGAAGCAACTTTCAGAGAGAGAAAAGGGAAGGTGAGGGAAGGAAGGGGAGGGGGTTGGCGATGGAGGTGTGGGGAGAGGGTAGGCGGAGCTTTTTACTCTTGGGTTCGTATTCAATTCTGGCTAATTGAGTTTTTGCCTCTTTGTCCAGGGACAAGTGTCTTTTTTCTTTACAATTAGTGATTCATGATACTCTTATAAATACGGCACTGGGTGTAATAAACTGTAGCAATTACAACATCTCGTACTGATACAAGAGTTCGTTACAGAGTTATTGCCAAAAAAAACGTGCTTGCACTGTCTGTGAAACCCATAGTAGTTTTGAGTTGTAGTTTTCTAAACGATTATAGAAAGACGCCAATAGTTTTTAACAGGACAGACATGCATCCCTCTGCTGTCTGTTTTCTATTGACTGCGCATTTTCCTGTTTTGCAAATGCCTTTTTTCGGCAATGTCTTTAAAGCATTTGCTTTGATTTTGAGCTTAATAAAATGGTATGGTATTAGTCGCAACAATAAGAAAATTAAGGTATACAATAACGATATTTAATGAAAGGTTGGTGGCTAAGATCTGGGGAAATCAGTCGGCAAAATTCTTATTTTCATAGAAACCAAGTTGAAGATGAACGACTGGTTATACACACGTCAACCAGTTCTTAAGGCAAAAACTATAATTGTGTTTACTTACAGAAAACCGTGTAATGGTGGGATTTATATATGTGTATATACACAGATCAACTAAGGAAACTCACCAGGATCCGTGCAGCAGACGTGAAAAGATCAACTTTGTCCTGAAAGCAGCGTCGCAACTAACGATGAATAATAGAGGCGGAACAGTTTCGAACTGAAAAATAATACTTTAGGCAACGTTTGTTTCTTCTTTAAAGAGCAAACTCCAATGGGACGGACAATCTAATGCAATTTTCTAAGACAGACACGAGGAAAAAGAGGAAAAGGAATAGGAAGGAAGGCGAGAGAGTAACAGAATATGAACCAAGACTGCGATGGCGCCGACCATAGCGAGAATATCAAGATGAACAGGACTCAGTGCAAGAGAAGGACATACGACGCCATCCAGATTCAAGACAACGTCATTCTCAGGAGGAAGTCGAGCAGTTTCTGCGGTGAGTCAGCGAACTTTTCAGTACTGTTTAACATTCACAGTAATAATTTTTTTTTTTTTTTTACATTTTCAGTCGAATAAATAAATAATAAATTTCCTATCCTAAAATTCCTGTGTCTTTAACTCAACGCGAAACACCTTTTTCAGACCTTTTTAGGCTCTTCCATAGACCTTTCCTACGCCGCTCCCACCCCTAACAAAAGCAAGAACTACAACAACGAAGTATTTTGTAGGCCTACTCCCCGAGTTAGCGATAAATCTCTATGATTTCATCTGAAAGTAATTCAAAGATCTAATGTTGAAACTTACGGGAAAGCCAAACCTACTTGACGAAATGAGGCACTTTATGAAGCATTACAAAGGGCGAATTACTTTTGGATTCATGACCTCAGAACAACCTTGCAAAGGGCATAGGTCCCGAACAAAGAGGTAGAGACTACGTTGCTGATTGTTAGTTTATATATGCAAAGTTAACATTAACTATCAGACTTACCCTACTTTTACTATATCTATCTTATTTTAAGGTGACACGGATGCTTACGGTTAAAAGAATTGGCAATGGTAGGAACTCATGCTATTGAATAGTAACGGATTAGTAATATACCCAAATTCACTCACCAAGTATGTTGGCGGCTTTACAGTAGCAGAACTATACGAAAACACTTGGTTTCTCACCTGGGGAGGCGGAACATCCGTTTTGTATGGCCACCTGCTAAGTTGATGACTAATCTATGGCGTTCTATCTTCCTCCGAGAGTCAGTACATTTCCTTGAAATTATTTGGAATACTAGCTAAGTTTATATAGTTGCCTATTATTTCGAAGGTTAAAGGTAATTTAATTAATAAATGGGAGTTTTTCACTTGTGATGGGCTCTTCTGAGTTTAATATATATTTCTTTGCAATAAATATTTTTGTGAATAATATATATATATATATATATATATATATATATATATATATATATATATATATATATATTTGTGTGTGTGTGTGTGTGTGTGTAGACTTATTCATCCTTGATTTGATAAATATCTCGTGAAGATCTGCGCACTAAACACTTCTGCGGCATCAGCCATTGTATACAAGGTCCAACCAATACACGCTTTATAGTCACCTCTATTTTCCACGAGGTTATATCCGCTTCCTGAGTATCGATTCCTTCACGTTCCAAATGCATAATATTAGTCGATATCTTCTCGGAGTCCCTGCTGTCCTCTTCTTCTCTCCAAAACCCTCTGAATTATATACATCGTTTTAATTCAACTTTCATCATCCTTTCGTCCGTGGGACTTAACTACCGCGAAGTGCTCATGTCAGTCCTCACGGTTAATATACGTTGAAAACAATCTCAGTATCTTCTATCTTTTCTTCTGGATTGACTGGTGTCATACGCAGATCACTTTCCATAACAGAGCGTCGCCTTAACAATTCCCTCAATAGACTTCTTACATGACGCCTCCCCGCCACTTTCCATACCAGAGAGTCTTTTCAGCAATTCCCTTAATAGTCCTATATGACGCCTCCCCTCCAGCTTCCATACCAGAGTCTTTTCAGCAATTCCTTCAGTAGACTTAGAGGGAGTCTCTTCAACAATTCCCTATATATATATATATATATATATATATATATATATATATATATATATATATATATATATATATATATATATTCTTCGTCGCTGGTGGGCTAATCCTCGATGAAATAGGTACGGGGATACGGAAGGACATGGCACATTACATGATTCTTTATTACTAGCGACGTTTCGAGACAAAGTCCCATCTTCAGGCTAAAGGCAAGAAATAAATATTACATCATTACCAAACAATTAGGAATGTTAACGTAAAATTATTATAAATTAAAGTATTTCTAAGTAAAATTACGAATTAAAAAATCTCAAAGAATGAGTATTACATCAATACATAACATATTCAAGAAAAGGAAATGTAAAATCATAAAAAATTAAAATATTTCTAAGTAAAATTACGAATAAAAACATTAAAAAGAATATATATATATATATATATATATATATATATATATTTATATATATATATATATATATATAAAAATGAGGAAAATACCTTGCTCAAGCAGAGTCCCGCCGTTCCGTGTCAGGACGGTGGAAAAAAGGTCAAGAAGAGGCAAAGAACAAAGTGACGTGTTTTTATGCTATATACAAAGGTACTGAGGTAGTATGGTTGTTAAGTGAAGGTACCAGTTTCTTAATTGCCAACATTCAAGAACGAGGAGGTGGTGTTCATATGGTGACGTCATAATGACCTTAAAGTTGTTATAATCTATCTCTGCCCTACAGATTCTGGCGTGATTCCTAATATTTGATTGTTCAGGGGTGGATAATTTGCTGCCCGTTCGGTAACTTACACCTCTATGAGCATCACATCTCACTTTGAGCAACCGGCGCGTACTTCCTACGTAGGTCTGCTGATTACATTGGCAGCAATTAAATAAATACACTACACCGGATTGCATCAAGGAGGGCAATTTCTCTTTGTGTTTTAGGAAGCTACCAATATTTCTAGGATTTATGCAAGTGAATCTGGTATCAACTGCTGGATAATGGAGGTTTAGAATTTTCTTAAGGGAGGGCAAAAACTTCCTATCATGTATATAAGGTATTTTAATATAGTATCTAAATTTCTGTGCTAAATGGACTGGACTAGGTGGATGAAAAAAGTTATTGATGGTATTTTTGACGCATTTAAAAAATAACCCCGATGGGTAACAATTGCTGTTGAAAAATCCCTCAAGAAATATTATTTCGTCATGGAATAATTTCCAACTTGAAGTTAGGTTTATAGCCCTGTGGAGGAGTGTTGATAAAGAATTCAATTTAAAATTATAAAAACAAAAACTGAGGAAATTCAAGCCAAGATCGGTAAAGGTGGGTTTCCTGTAGATTCCTATGTTAAAACAGTTATCTTTACGAACTACCATTGTATCTAAAAATGCTGATTGTCCATTTTCTTCTAATTCACAGGTAAATTTAATATTTTGATGTTTGAACAGAAAAATCTCTTTCTATTTCCTTTTCTCATCATCCAAGAGAGAACAAAAAATCTCTTTTCTAAAAAAAAGACTACGGGCATTTCACTTCATCAACTAATCAATCAGCTGATATCTTAGCATTCATTGTCAAGGCCAGACTCGCTTCCAACAGCCCGACAAAGAAAAAAAAAAAGAAAGGAGGAGTTCACCCACACTGAGAAAAAAAAAGTTTCTCCCCCCAGTGAGCATTGAAACACCCCTCAGTCAAGCGACAGAACACCCCGAGGCAGACCAGTACCCACCTCCTTGCAATCCCCTCTCGAGGCAGGCCAGTAGTACCCTCCCCATGCAATATCCCTCGAGGCAAGCAGTACCCACCGTGCAATGCCTTCCTGCGCCGGTTAGCAGAAATGTGCTGAGCCCGTAGGAAATGGTGGGCGCTTTTGTCTCCAAGCTAAATGCTATCCAAGCACAGTTCACATGCATAAACACATCTTTGTACACCCTTATGTTTTAAACAAAGACGAATACGTCTATTATAAACACGCGCCAATAAAGAAAACATGTCACTTCTGCTACTATGGGCAAAGACAAAAAAAAAAAAATTTTTGACCTCTTAAACCAATCCCATAACCCTGAAATATTAAAAAAAAAAACCCTGCCCCTTGATAAACTGTATTTTAACACTCACCACTCCATAATGGGAACAAAAAGAACTCGGAATTCGCGTAATGCACTAATAACAACACCCGCGTGGGCATCTCGGGATGCACTCGACATTACACACAGAAGTAACACTGAGTGCTTGCAACTGCTCCTAGGCTGACTGCCTGGGCCAAATGCTGAGTCCAATAAAATCCTTCCCCCCTACCCTTTGCACAGGCTAACGGATAGATATTTCTCATTTTTTTCACTAAGTAACTGAAAACTAACAATTTAACAATTTTCCACAATCCCACAAAGGCTTTGTCGTTCGAAAACTATCACTAAGCCATGACCCCTTTATTTTTTAACTGGTCACCTATCTCTTCATTAGCGTTCCCAGGCATAAAAAAAACCTTTCATACCGCTTTTTCACCGCCTGCCACCAAACCTGTAATGAGGTTATTTTCTCATTATTAATTTGGTAAACGTGTAACTCGAGCGTCAGGCAAAAACAAACAAACCTCTCTCTATCCCAAGTAACTAGTGGCTCGCGACTTTCCTTTCTCTCTCTCTCTCTCTCTCTCTCTTTCTCTCCACTCTAACAGGTAACCAAAATGAGAGAGTTGCATTATAAAAGATACATTTATTAACAATGAATAAATAATGAATCAATTAATTAAAACCCCAACAAAAATGTCTAAACAGTATTTAGTCACCAAAAGTCTATTTCCCCATCGGGACTCCCTCTCGGTCCCCCATGGTTTGGCTAGAACCGTCTGTTTCAAAGACATAGAAACACCCCATAAGTACACACACAAGTTTAACAATCAGAGATTATTGATTGGATATTACCACAAAAATGTCAAATAGGTAACAAGCCACTCTTTGGCTAAAACAGTTCAAAACTCACCCAAGCAGCCGGACTATTTAAAGCACTATATTATAAAGAGACTCCCGGTGAGCACCACGGCATCCTGCCTTTCTTCCAAAGACGCCTCTATCAAAATCCCCCATAGACTTGTGTATCATACATTTTAACAGGAAGAGGCGCACATGCACTTACGAACGCACACTTTGTTAGCGCCTCATAATTACTGGCTGCAACCAGTTTCACAAAGGCACTTTGAGAAGAGTTCATAAACTGTCGTACATTGACTTGTCTAACTATGCAGTTTTATCTCACACCATCCACAGAAACCCATTGATCAGCTTTCCTCGGGTCGTTGCTTCTCCGCATTCCATAGGTCACAGCGAACATATTGGCATTATATCATTAATCAAAACCCTAGGCCTTACATATATATATATATATATATATATATATATATATATATATATATAATCTAAATATACATATATATATATATATATATATATATATATATATATATATATATATATATATGGAATTTTTTGAGAGAACACCTCCCGAATATCACACTTGTCCCCTTAAAATGGTACCGATATGTCGATGATATCTTAGTAGTCTTACCTGTTGGTATCGATGTAAATGATTTACTGTCTAAATTGAATAATTTAGTGCCATCCATAAAATTCACTGTTGAAATTGAAAATAACAATGTCATCCCTTTCCTAGATGTATTAATACATTGAGAATCCTTCCAATGCAAATTCAGTATTTATAGAAAACCCACAAATAATTTAACATGTGTACATTTTTATTCTGGCCACCATTTTAATATTAAAATTTTAATTTTTTCTTCTATGTTCCTACGCGCTTTGCGTATCACGAGTCCACAATATCTTGACCAAGAAATAGAATACTTAAAAAAGATAGGAACCGATCTCTGCTACCCACCTCATTTAATTGATTTATGTTATCAAAAAGCTCACAAAAAGTTTTATAGTGTTGCTATTAATGAAAAAGAAATGCCTAAAAATGTACTTAGCTTACCTTACTTTCGTGGATTTGAAACCATAAATTCAATATTTAAATCGTTTAATGTTAATGTAGTGTTCTCTTAGAACAATACCATTAAAGATATGCTAATTAAGAATAGTCCCGTAACAAATAACAACATAATTTACAAAATTCCTTGTAAGGATTGCCCATCGTTTTACGTTGGTCAGTCAGTAAAAATTTATGTGTACGTATTAAGCAGCATATGTATTCAGTTAGAACAGCCCAGACTTCAAATGCTCTGTTTATCCATCAGAGTGAAAAAATCTCATTTTATTAATTGGGGTGATACCTCGGTAATTGCTAGATCTAAAGATTATGTTTCAAGAAATTTACTGGAATCGGCAATTATACAAATCACTAATAAAAACAACCTAAATCTTAGTCCGGGAATGTACCATTTGGACCCATATATTTGTAAAATGTTTATGAAGGACCTTAAAATAAATGAACTACTAATAAATTAGTCCCACATGTATATAGTTATTATTTCGGAAGAGAAGTAAACAAAAATGAAATGACAGAAAAAAATAAGGAAAACAAAGAACAAGATAAAAGTATGGATGCAGAGATACTCATTGATACTACATATGAGGCAATAAAGCAGCATACCTACGAAGAAATAAATTACGATATGACAACAGAAAAGCAAATCCCGAAGAGGCTCTACCCAGATCTATACAATGATGGGAAAGAGGAAAAAATAGACAAGAAAGACAAAATCTGCAACCTTTTGAAAAGAGGGAATTGCAGATTTGGAGAAAGATGTTACTACAAACATCCTAAGATATGTCAAAACTATGAAATATATGGTAAATGTGCATACTTAGATGGATATGGGGATGATTGCAGAGATCTGCATCCAAAAATATGTAAAAACCTAAAAGAAGGAAAAGGATGTAAGTTCGACAAAAAATGCAAATATATGCACCCTGTAGCCATGAATCATAATCAAATAAATAACCAACCAAGTAATAAAATCCAAAATAAGAAAGAAACAAATAAAGAGAGAAATCAAGAATATCAGGTAAAAGAGAAAAGCAAACCACCAATGAGATATGCAGAGGTGTCAGCAAAAAATTTCAAAGCATCAGCTCCGAAATTCTACTCAAGAGATAATAACTGTATTTATTATGCAAGAGGATATTGCAGAAACGGAGAAAATTGCAGATTCAGACACAAAACGAATAATTATGATGAAGGAAGATCAAATATTATGGAAAAGTTGGATTTTTTAATGTCAGAATTTCTGGAAATGAAAAAAAGAACAACATACCAGAACAGGAAAGAGACATGGGAAAATCCTTATTACTACCAGTATTAAATGAAGGAGAAAACACGCAAACCATCATAGTGATGAATGCGCAGGGTTTAGTTACGAGTAACTCAAAAGAAAAATAGAGTACTTAGAAGAACTAACCCAAAATGAAAAGAAAATAGATATAATGAATATAAGTGAAACCTGGTATTCCCAAGAGACGGAATGATGATCAAATAAAAGGGTTCCAAACTTATAGATCAGATAGAAAAAATAGGAATCAAGGGGGAACCGCAATATATGGGAAAGACAAAAAAACAAGGAAAAATATATGAGAAATATAGTAACTCAGAATGTGAACTAATAGCGGTAGAATTTGAATCTGAAAAATTGATGAACATAGTAATAATATAGGACCTCCTAATACTAAAGAGTTTGACTTAATAATTGAAAAATTGGATGATATATGTAGAAATCACAAGGACTGGACTATTCTCCTATCTGGTGACTTCAACTTTCCTTTCGTAGAATGGAAAGAACGAATAGGAGATTGTGGTTGTACTTATACATATAAAAAAGAGAGTAATAGTAGTGCAGAAGATAAGAGGCAATTTGAAAAGCTATTAGATATGCTACTAGAATACAACATTCAACAAATAAATCACCTGCCAACAAGAAAGGAAAATACTTTAGACCTAGTATTTGTGAACGAGATGAATTATGTTAAAGAAATAATAGTTTATAATGCGAATATTTCAGACCATAATGTCATAGAATTAAACAGTTCATTCCAAAGCAAGTGAAAATAGAGATAAGCAAGAAATGAAAAAGTGGGAAGGATATGGAAAATACAACTTCTACAGTAAAAATATAAAATGGTCAGAAATTAATGAAGAATTAAACAAAGATTGGGATAACATTTTCGTAAGTGATGACATAACGGGTAAATACGGAGATATTATATAAAATATTGGAGAAAATAGTTGGAAAAAATATATACCGAAGAAGAAAAGTAAACATCATTCATGCATACCAAGAGACAGAAGGATCTTGTTCCAGAAAATCAGAAAGTGGAAAAAAGGTCTTGCAAAAGAAAAAAATGCATGGAAAGTTATAGAACTAAAAGTAAGATAGAAAATGCAGAACAAAAGATTATACAATCAAAAGAAAATGAAAAACAGGACTTGGAAGAAAAAACCCTATTAAATATCAAGCAAAACCCCAAGCTATTATACTCATATGCGAAGAAGATGAATAAAAGAAGAATAGAAATAGGCCCTCTGAGAATTGAAGGGAGATTAACGAATGAAAAAAAAAGGAAATTTGCACATACTGGCAGAAACGATATAAGAGAGAATTCACCCCTAGAATAGATAATGAAGATAATGATATAGAAGTAAGGGATGAAAATAGTGAATATTTGCACTGACATAGATATTAATGAAGCTGATATTGTGCAGGCTATTAATGAAATTAAAAATGGAGCTGCTGCAGGGCCTGATGGAATTCCTGCTATTTTGTTAAAGAAAGTAGTTCATTCTATCGCAAAGCCACTTGCAATATTATTAAGACAAAGTGTAGATACAGGCAAGATTTATGATGAGCACAAATTAGCATATATTACCCCTACTTTCAAAAGTGGATCAAGACTAGAGGCAAGTAATTATAGCCTGTGAGTCTAACATCTCATATTATGAAAGTGTATGAAAGGGTAATGAAGAAAAATATTATGAAACATTTAATAAAAAATAATTTGTTTAATAAAGGACAACAAAATGGGTTTTCGTACCCGGAAAAGTACACAAACCCAACTGTTAGTCCCACGTGAGAACATATTCAAAAATATGAAAAGCGGAAATGAAACAGATGTGGTTTATTTAGACTTTGCAAAAGCTTTTGATAAAGTAGACCATAATATATTAGCGAAGAAAATTAGAAAACACAATATCGTGGATAAAGTAGGAAGATGGTTAGAAGAATTTTTACACAACAGAAAACAGATAGTTATTGCAAACGACGAGAAATCGGATGAAGTCAAGGTAATATCCGGTGTGCCGCAAGGTACGGTGTTAGCTGCAATACTGTTTGTTTATTATGATTGAGACATAGACAATAATGTGAAGGATTCGGTAGTGAGTAGTTTCGCAGATGACACAAGAAGGTAAGTAGAGAAATTACTTGTGATGAAGATAGGAACGCTCTACAAAGAGACCTTAAACAAAAGTATATGATTGGGCAGAGGTAAATAGGATGGTAGTTAACTCTGATAAATTTGAATCAATAAATTATGGAGACAGAGAAAGAAAGCTATATGCAATATAAGGGACCTAATAATGAGACCATCACAAAATAAGGAAGCAGTTAAAGACCTTGGTGTGATGATGAATAGGAAACATGTTATGCAATGATCAAATAGCAACTCTGTTGGCAAAATGTAAAGCAAAAATGGGAATGTTGTTACGGCACTTCAAAACAAGAAAAGCTGAACACATGATTATGCTTTATAAAAACATATGTTCGTAGTCCACTTGAATATTGCAATATGATATGGTACCCACACTATCAAAAGGATATTGCACAAATAGAGAGTGTACAAAGGTCCTTTACAGCTAGAATAGAAGAAGTTAAGGACCTAGACTACTGGGAAAGACTACAATTCTTAAAATTATATAGTCTAGAAAGGAGAAAGAGAAACGCTACATGATAATTCAGGCATGGAAACAGATAGAAGGAATAGCAGAAAATATCATGGAACTAAAAATATCAGAAAGAGCAAGCAGAGGTAGATTAATAGTGCCCAAACTATACCAGGAAAAATAAGGAAAGCACACAGGACATTAATCCACTACGCACCAGCATCGATAAATGCAGCTCTATTCAATGCGTTGCCAGCTCATCTGAGGAATATCAGGAGTGAGCGTAGATGTGTTTAAGAATAAGCTCGACAAATATCTAAACTGCATCCCAGACCATCCAAGATTGGAAGATGCAAAATATACCGGAAGATGTACTAGCAACTCTCTGGTTAGACATTAGAGGTGCCTCACACTGAGGGACCTGGGGCAACCCGAACAAGATGTAAGGTCTGTAAGGTAAGGTAAGGTCTGTAAGGTCTCTCTCTCTCTCTCTCTGGTTCGATATTCTCTCTCCCTCTTTCTCTTGCTCGATATATATAATATATATATATATATATATATATATATATATATATATAATATATATATATATATATATATTTATTTATATTTTCTTTCGTCTTTTCATTAATAATAATTTTTTGGGAAAATTTGTGTAAATTTCATGATATTAAGTTGTATATGCTTCCTTGTTTTTTCAAAATGTACTGTTTTCTGGAAGAATAACCTGTTTCCTGCGTGTGTACCCTCCAAGGTGTGGCTACCCTCAGGCGTTTCCTCGTTTCTATAGAGTGAAATCGACCTTATTGCTAATCTTGTAGTGTCAGTTTGGATATTAAGCCTTCTTTTGACTATGTTTTCCTAGGTAAAAATCAGTTTGCCTTAGTAAAGGGTCGGAACAAGACCGAAAGTACTCGGCTATCTCGCTTTTCATTTTTTCCTTCGTGGCAAAAACCTTTATCTATACATAGCATCACGTTTTATATACTTCGTGATCAAGTTATTCATATATATATATATATGTATATATATATATACGTATATACATATACACGAGTATAAGTATAACTGAATCACTGAAATATGGAACATGATGAACATATGAAGGAAAGAAAAGCAATGGAGGACTGCAAGGCCTTTCGACTTCTTGTCCTTTACTTAGCAGACTGAAGAAATATAGGAATAAGTGTACAAAGATAGCTCATATAAATAACAGACGGGGATTACAAAGGAAAAAATATCCAGTGCCATATTCATTCATTTAAGTGAAAACTCTCAGAGGATAAATTGGTTACCTTATGTATATTTTCTATGTATTGTTATGTTTAATCTTTTTTAGTAAGAATGTTCATCTTGCAAAAGTTGTTATCGTCTACCAAAATGAGAATTACTGAGTTGTACCTTTATCACTTTTATTTTTTGGTAGTCAGTCAACTTCCTTGTATTATCTTTTACTTGTCTTAGCCCTGCTTCTGAGCCGTTGGGCCTATTTGTAAAACCTCTTCAATATTCGTCCCTGTTTTGGCAGGTCTACTAATTCTTCAGTTGAGCTGGATTCCAAGTTCATATTTTTCCTTTGTAATCTCTGTCTGTCATTTATACGAGCTTTCTTTGTAAATATATTTTTATGTTTCTTCAGTCAGCTAAGTAAAGAGCAAGAAGTCGAGAGGCCTTGCACTGCTTCATTGTTTCCCTTTCCTTCATGCAACGTGTCTTTATCTATACTCGTGCATATATATATATATATATATTATATATATATATATATATATATATATATATACATAATACTTCGAGGAAAGTTGATATATTTTGTGTTAAAGAGAATTAAGTTCTACGAGCAATGAACGCCCGAAAAAAATGTTTATTAAAGGCAATATTTAACAAAGTATTTGAGGAACATTCAGTGAAGATAAAGAAAAATCAAGATAATTGTAATTATTAAAGAGAGAGAGAGAGAGAGAGAGAGAGAGAGAGAGAGAGAGAGAGAGAGAGAGAGAAGAGAGAGACTAAAGCATATTATAGGCTAATTCCAAACGATATTTTGCAGTAACACGCTCAACCAGGGTATAGTTGTTCCGATAATATATTTAGACATAAAGACACTGATCGAAACATATGACTGTAAAAATAGCACTATCAAAATAACGCTGTATGAAAAAAAGTAACGATTATTTTGAGACGATATAACATCTGGCGCCGAAAAGAAATAGTACCAGTCTACTGTGATAAAATTGCTGATGCACGCTACTGGTAATTGGATTTGCTTGTTGGTGATATCATTCTAAAAATGCAGTGCAAGAGAAAATAGCATTTATTACCCAAGACAAGATCTTTTCTCCAGTCCTTTGAAGATCGACATATCGGGAAACTTCCATGAAAACAAAGTAGACTGGATTGTAAAATGATTTTGTTGCTGCTATCTTTTTTTTTTTTTTCTAGTAACAGTCATCGACACACCAACCCACGCGCCCAACACAGACACATGCAGGTGAACAAGTGTGCACGTTAAAGATAAAATGTGACTTGTGGATACAGCTTCTAATATTCAAAGGAGCTGTGTACCTCATATACCTTTTCTGCTAACGTTAGGAGGACGGTAGTTATGTATGGTAACTACTTTCTGGTTGACTTAAGGTCTCAAAAATATTTTCACAAATAATGTTATTCGAAACGTGACTTGGGTAACGAGTTGTTACCACAAGAGTATTGAACACCTGTCACTATAATAAGAGCATCCGTCGCTCTTTGCGGGCTTTGTGAGGTGTGTAAAACAAATCGAAATGTGCTACTTTGAAGTTATGTTTGAACTATCTAAAAGTAGCAAAGCTGATGGAAGCATATATTTGCCCGCTTTGGACAAAAATGATAATTTCTAATGAACTCATAGGACACGTATACAGCTAATATATATCGATATAGATAAATAAGACAGCAAAAAAAATTAATCAGTGAGAAGGTTTTATAGCATATTCGGCAAAATTATGTTGTATTCAACACTTTAAATTGAAACGGTAAACACGAGGCTGTCAGTTACTCACTGAATATGGCGTAATTTCGCCAGACTTTCAAGTGAGTAAGCTAAGTTTTCTAAAATCTGGCTACGTACGTCGCTATAATCAGTGTGTCACAAAAATGAGCATTGACTCGGTAGATAAGTATAGCTAGTATCGGTTTCGTAACGAAGTGAACCGCAACGTTTTTGTTTACGCTCTGTGTTGAGTCAGTGTATAAGTAATGCCATTTTGGTCCGTCAGGCATTTAAATACCGACTTAAATGAAGCTTATAAGCGCATCACTTAACTTCATATGGAAATGGCCAGGTAAGCGTAGCCTATCATTAACCAGAATAGATTAGGTTTGCTTTTGTGCACACGTCGTGTTGTTATGGAGACCTTGACGAAGCAACGTGATAATTCCTAGATGTTAAGAGATAAAGAAAAAAAAATCATAGAGACTGTGTCCTGGAGACCAGCATTTCTTTGCAACTGGATCACAAAAGTTTCCGAGCCAAAAATGACATTGCTGGGTAGGGAGCAGAATGTAGCGTGTCTTTGACAATGTCAACAGGAAATCGCGTGTTCTTTGCTATAAACAGATAAAGCACATCAAGAATCCGATACACACTCAAAAAGGTGTTTATATATATATATATATATATATATATATATATATATATATATATATATGTGTGTGTGTGTGTGTGTGTGTGTGTGTGTGTGTGTATTGTGTTATGTTTCCGTTTCCGTGCCAGTGTGTGAGAAAGTACAAATAAGAGTATTGACAAGCCTTTGCCACAGCTGTGGAACGAGTCAGAGCTATGACTGTAGTTAGATTGAGGGCAGATCAGAGTGTAGCCTTCCTCTCTTTATGAATACATTTCCAGAAAGCAGGTGCATCTGCTTCTCTTTATCGGCGAAAACATAAAGCAAATAGGCTTGAGGGGTCATCACCAAAAAAAAAAAAAAAAAACCGATGAGCAGCAATGTTTCACTAAAAGGCCAAGAACCCAACGGAGTGAGCTGCAGACTGACTGAAGAGTCCCATCCCAAACTTCTTTGGCCACAGCAAGGCTGCCCTTGATGCGGTATGTCTCATATCTTCCATGACTTCAGTACACACGTCAAGTATTCATTGTTCTACACCTTAATCCCAAGGCTGCGTGAAGGATGCTATTGCTTGAAAATATGTCTTGACTGTTGAATAAAAGCGTCCTCAAGGATGGTAGGTTGTCCTTGTGTAGAAGTACAGCAATGCACTTGTAATGGATTTATGGTTGTCCTGTTGTTATGCTTAAATGAGTCTTAGAAAAAGCCGCGTTATATTCTGTCACCCAAGAAAAACCTATGAACTGTACGGTATGAATTTTCAAGAAAAGAAATTAGTCGTTATGCGATTATATATATATATATATATATATATATATATATATATATATATATATGTGTGTGTGTGTGTGTGTGTGTGTGTGTGTGTGCGTGTGTGTGTGTGAGTAATAAACTAGATTTGCAGTCGAAAAATGTGTGAAATATAAAGAATACTCTAACAACTGCGCGTTTGACTTGAGGAGAATGAGTGCTTAAATGTCTGTTGTCATCGTGAGCTTTGTATGCATATGTATAAACAATAGATAGAGAAGCATATATGAGAATTAAGGACTAGGGCAGTAGTAGGTTGTGGCAGTAGAAATTAGAGGGTAAACATGTCTATGGAAGTACGGGTATTTAAAGATGAATCGTGAACATTATTCTTAAACAGCAGTTTCGGAGGTCCTGAAATGTCGGTCACAAAAGCCAGTTTTCACATCTTTAGTGGCTTCTTCTTTCTTGTGTTGTCTAATACAACGGATGTGGATGTTGGCCAGAAAACTGGGAGTAGTTTGTCTTCGGTAGATGGGAAAATGAAGGAAATCACTTCGTCCCAGCCAGGTCTGACGTAAGACAAAATCACGAACTTCGCACACACTTGCGACGATGGATATAACATCAGACCCTTATCTCATCGCACTCAGAGATAACGAAGACCAAAGTAAGATAATGAATTCTGTAGACATTGATTGGCCGTCTGTGCGATATGGAACAGAATACGTTGATCTCATCAAGAGGCTCGGGTGATGGAGGTTAAACATTTCGAGGGACCCAGAAGTAATTCAAAGGATTTCTTTATAAAACTTGTTTAGGGTATTCGGCCTGTTCTGTTGTTGATAAAATCCACTAAGTATTAGTTCCAATATAAGAGCGTATTATAATACCAAATAATAGAATATCATTGTTTATGCCTTACTAATGAAAACTATAGACTCAGAACTTGTTTCAGTAATTTATCCTATACGTATTAACAGTTGTACTATGTGTTGGAACAAGGCTATTTCAGACACGCTGAACATCTGTAATACATCTGGGGCATAAAAAATAATCTCTGTAAAAAACAACAAAAATAGTTTTTGTCTGTATTCACCTGTATACGAAAGTGTGGTTATACTGCAAATCTGGCGTAGGCCTGAAGAAGGCATTGCATTAGTGGTTAAAACAGTAATGGTCACTGAAATGAATAAATTGACCAACATAGTGACAGCTTCTGTTTTGCATCTGAAGACTTCAGCCTTCATCATTAGAAGGCCTGTGCTGTGACACACACACACACACACACACACACACACACACACACACACACACACACATATATATATATATATATATATATATATATATATATATATATATATATATATATATATATATATATATATATATAACTAATCTGCTGGAAGGTTGTCATTGTTTAGATCATTATACATGCATATTGCTCGACACATCAAGATTTGATTCATGTCAGCATTGCAAGCATTTTATTATCAATATGTTAATAATAATATGTAAAGTGTGCAAATATTCATGTATGAAACAAGCTTAAAGGAAGATTAACTTGTAAAGCAAGTTGTCAGAAAACTGGATGTCGATTTGTTAAAAGTATTACGGATTGATAGTGAACAAAGAATTGCAAACGTACTTAGGAAGATACATAATCCAAACACACACAAACATATTTATACATACGAGTAGATATATATATATTATATATATATATATATATATATATATATATATATATATATATATATATATATGGTATGTATAACTGAATCACGAAAGTTTGGAACGTAATAAATCCATATAGGTATAAGCCACGAAATAAAAATAAACAACGGAGTTGTTTATTTTTCCTTCGTGGTTTATATAGAATATGTGTGTACATACGATTACCGGCAAACTGAAAGAACTGATCATCTTTGCTTTTCCCCAGGTTTAGCGCACAAGCACTCTCTCCGGAGCATCGGAAATTTTCTCGGCCAGTACTACCTCAACTACGCTCCAGGTATGTCTGTAATAAATACCCATCGAGATTTAAAAAATGCAAAATTGTGTAGTCACACATTCAAGATTCACTGATGGCAAGTAGCTACTGGTCGGTCTACCCTCTAGGCCTAGGGAGCTAAACGGTGGCCTCGGCTAAACCCTTGATCGCCTAGGGTCACGGTATCTTTAGGCTAGGTTAGATAGGACTATGCACCCTACGATGGGATGGGTTACGACCAATAGGCTCGTGATCGTGAACAATTCGAATTGGACCTTTCACGAAAAATGAGGGAACCGCCACCCAGTGATTGCAGTCACGTTCGGTGTTTCTTCAATGGCTGATTCAAGAAAACTAACATCAATAGCCTCCACTATTCACTAAGAATTTAGAAGAAGGATCCATTCCCCTCAAGGAATTATGATTCCGAACGATGTAAAATAAATCAATAAATAGATAAACCGAAAATAGGAACCGCAGGAATTTTCGCGCCGACTTCCGTATTGGCAATGTCTCTTTGACTAACGCGTCCATGGTCGAGTGTTTACCACTTCAATAACTGCGTCCTCCTGTTAAATCCGGATCGGCAACGAACTTTAGTTACGTATACTGGTGTGGTGTTGTGGCACATGTCCTTTTCATATTATTTATATATTTTATGTTTATGTTCTTGAGACGTATCTGCTGACAGATATGCGAATTCAGGTCGCAAGTAGAATTTAAATTCTTCGGTTTGGTGCTTAGTATCAGTATTACTAACCAGAAAATCCCGTTTAAAGAGCTGTCAACAGAGACGTGTGTTAGTAGATTTTAATGGCGTATGTATGTATTTTAGCAACAGTAAAAAGGTATGTATATATGTATGTATGTATTTTAGTAACAACAAAAAGGTATGTATAGCCTATGTAGGTATGTATTTTAGCAACAGTAAAAGGTATGTAGCCTATGTAGTATGTATTTTAGCAACAGTAAAGGGTATACTTATATGTATGTAATCTAGCAACAGTAAAAAGGGGGAACAGGCTTTTTCGGACCTTGGCTGATTCGGACCATGTACTGGCTCATTCGGACCTTTATCCAGGCTTATTCGGACCTTCATATGATTGGCCGATTTTTCTGTGCAGTTATTTTTAGCAACATAAAGGTATATATATATATATATATATATATATATATATATATATATATATATATATATATATATTTATATGTGTGTGTGTGTGTATTTTACTAACATGAAAAAGTTATGTATGTATGTATTTTAGCAGCAGCAAAATGGTAAAGTCTTGTTTGGTGGAACCCTTTAGGTCTGCTTAAATTTTTGTGGTATTCTTTTCGCTTCAGTAATCAAACCTTAAAAAATTAGAAAAAAATCGAATAGAAAGCTGTCCAAAGTTATTAATATCTGTTTGCAAACGAAGTGCATTTGCCAAACATCGAACTGGATATTGGTACGGCAGCCGTATCCCTGATTGCGATAGATATTGGTACGGCAGTGAATTGCTCATGCGCGAACCCTTGTTTACCGCGGCCGCCTCAGGCATATCAGTGACAGCAAGAAAATGACGTGTAATAATACATAGGTTTTCGCTGAAAAACAGATATTTTCAGGTTTCAACGAGCTGAAAAAGGCAATAGACGTCTACGAAGAGTCAACTTCCAGTAATTGTATATCCGTAGGTCACGAACGATCGAATCGACCCTGAAAAGAGCTCCGAAGTGGCGATTCAAAGAAGATTTGAAGCTTAGTGCGTCCAATATGGGAAACATACTGTTGATATAGACCTGATTTGAATTATTACTTACGATTGATTAGGCCGTTTACCACAAGATCGACTTGGTAGTTTTCCTTACTACCATGAATACAGCAGAGAAACGATTTCTGTGTACTTCAAGTCTTTGAATCTCCTCTTCGGAGCTTTTTTTCATGGCCGATTCGATCGTTCGTGACCTACGGATGCTTTACAATTTCTGGAAGTTTGACTTTCGTAGACGTCTACGGTCTATTGCTTTTTTCAGCTCATTGAAACCTGTAAACAAATGTTTTTCGCGGAAAACTGATGGATTATTACACTGTTCAGAGGAGATTCAAAGAAAACATGAAATACACCGATAGATTAGTTTAGTTTTATTTTTCATGTATATAGTCAAAATCTAAGTATGTTTAAATAGTGATTTTTTTTATATTTTCATTTACTGTCAAAATGTTTTGGTGCTTTGGTGATGACAGTATGGTGCTTCACACTCTGACATTTGAGTTGAACATGTTCAGCGAAACTACTCAGTTCGACTATTATTACTACACTCGCTGATACCCTATAGAGTGCCGACCAATAGCTCTTAGCAACAGTGTACGGCAACTGCTGCATGATTAGCAAACTGCCGTACCTACATCAAGTCAATAGCGCAATACGGCACAACTGACAGAGTCTAACGTACCCTCACTACACTATGTTAATTGTACGGCAGCAAGTCTGAAATTGAAGCATGCGCAATTCACCTCTGCATCAATATTTATCGCAACCAGGGATACGGTCGCCGTACCAATATCCTGTGCCTAAAAACATAGCCAGTCTTTAGCTTCATCTAACCCCATTTTCAGAAGATGTAGCGTTTCTCTCTCTCACTTGGTCTCTCTATTAACATTTTATGGTACTGCATAAAACACGGAAAAGTAATGGATAAAGTTTTGTCTTTTCGATAATTTAAAAAAACAACTCTAGCAAAGAATATTTGTCAAGGAAAACTTGACGATAATATCTTGGGGCCAAGTGTGACTGACACATGCTCAGCTTTCTTTCCTGTATACCTACACTTCATTTTTTTTCAGTTTTTAAAGAGAGTCTTCTGGCATCGTCATCTCTCTACCAAAACCTTTACATTCATTTATGGATGTGAAATTTTAACAAAAGGCCCTAACTCCCGTCGTTGACTTGGTTGGCAATGACTTGTCACGCCAGTTGATTAATATGCAGGTTGTTCATTAGTTTAGAACCGTCGGTATGGAGTCAATAAGGGTCATTAGCTGTAGCCAGGGCTGCACTATCAACGACCTCCCCGTAGGGGGTTAGTTCCGTAAGTGCACCTCACGTAGTGCATTGTAGGCGTTACTTTAGGTCCTTTGCAGCGTTTATTGTGCCCCTAGCTGCAACCCCTTTCATTCCTTTGGCAGTACCTCCATTCATACTTTTTCTTCCATCTTGCTAACCACCCTCTCCCAACAATTCTGCATAATGCAATTGCGAGGTTTTCCTCCAGTTACACCTCTCTCAGACCTTTCCACTCTCAATTTCCGTTTTAGTGCTGATGACTTCGTAGGTCCCAGCGCTTGCATAGGCTATTCCATTCCCCCATCAACGTCAGACGGCAGGCAACAGCATCTGAGATTTTCCCGAGACACCTTTTAACGAATAGACACTTAAAATATATATTTTTTCTATGTGATGCATCGGAGAGGCTTCACACAAAATCATTTGTGATGCTTGACAGACGTCAGTAGCTACCATTCTCTGCTAGGTCTCTTCCTCCCACCCTGTACGCTTATCTGTACGAACAGCTTAGTTAAGATTCCAGTTATCGGTTTCAGCGACGTGACCAGTGAAGTAAGAATGACCTACTATTTATCTTTTAATTTAAAGGAGAAGCAAACTGTACCTACACAGAACCCAAATTATTGCGAAATACGTATTCCCTGTTAATGCCAACCTGGAAGTCGAGGCTATATGGACGACTTGGAATCGAGATTCTCTTAGAGTTGAGTCACCCGTTGGATAAATGAGTTAGCTAAGATATCGTTAGACGTTAATCTTGCAAGATTTGGCAACCCTTCGTGAAAGGCAAATGACTGATTGGTAATCAAGTGGCTCCTTAGTGATCAGATAAATATCCGAATTGACTGTTCTGGGCTAGACTGAGATGGGATATTTAAAAGGGAGCTAGCTACGCTTCTAAACCTAGCTGTTACTTTCTCTACCTGGCTGTAATACAAGTTAGAAAAGAAGAATGGAGAATGCTCTTAGCCAATGATGGCCTTGATAACGAAGGCAGCCTACTAAACTGGAAAAGAATGTGAAAAGTAAAGATAATTATAACAATTAAAATAACATATATAAATAAAAAGGGAAATCAATCAAACAGTACGTAAATCATGAAATGATAGGTACTCCTATTTGCCTGCCTAGTAAAAAAGAATATTAGGACCAAGTTTGACATTTCGAAGATTCAACTCGAGCTACATGATTAGGTTGATCATTCCATAATTTGCTATAGTAAAGAACAGTGCCATTTTGATATTCTCATGGTTATGTGTGTGCGTGTGTCCCACATAAAGGTGTACTGAGTGAGGCAAACAAACTTCAATATCTACTTCTTATTTTTTGTAACGATTTCCACATATGTGTCTGCTTATTTGTAGCAATTGTAAAGAGACTTTAGGGACACCCTGCTATATATAAATATATAAAACACACACGTGTGTACGTGCTAGTTCAAGAGCAGAATTCTGATACTACATAATAAAGATTAATGCCAGGTATTGGTCTGCTAGCATTTAAGCACAAACATGCACTTAATCTCATATTCTAAAAACCATAGGAGAGCGAATATTGAGTAGTAGTATTAGTTATAGAGAGGAGATGAAGTAAGAGAAGCGGTACATGATCGTTCTATCTCAATAAATAATCTTAATTATTTACAAAATAAAGTTGTCCGTAATCATGAGAGGGCAAGCGAAGCCCAAATTACCCACATGTATAATGAACTTCACACCTGTGCACCCAAGTAAGGTACTCGTTGCCTTGTCGGGCTTTTTCAGCATTTTCAACATATTTTCACATAACGATTTAACAGATTAGTTCTGTCATCTTACTTATTTTTAGGACTAAGTAACATTCGTAAATGACCAAATACTGTTGATAAGAGATTTGTCAGCCAATTTTTTTTCTTTATCCCAAGAAGTGTAGCAGGAAATAGAAACTTTTATTGTAGCCATTTTCTTATTCATGGATATACTTACTTACAGCTCGTGTCAACCAATTTGAATTAATCGGTACGAGAATATCCATCAGTTTTAGTATTTGTTTTAAAAATATATCTTGGAAAATTTAATGGGATACACAGGACACTGTTGAGTTGTCGGACAGCCTCCACGCAAGTAAATCCTGGTAACCGAGATCATAGAGAACGTTCCCGCTGTTCATGTAAACAAGACAAGTGTCAACATCTTCAATTTTCCCCATCTGTAGGTTGTCATTCAAATCGTACATCATTGACGGTAAGTTCGAGGTTCGTAAATAACATAGGTATATTAAGGCCATTGGGGAATTCCGTGAATGTTGTCGCTCTCTGTAAAAATGGGAATGTATTACTCAAGTATAGCTAACTTTCCTATCAGGAAGGAGAGTAAAATCACATGCAGGCTGTCGGTGTCCTACGGTTGACAGGATGTACCTAGGTACCTAATAGCAAAGTCTACGGTTGGTTAACAAGGCAGTCTCAAGGCTATGCCTGATAATATTGCGAAATATTCACGGACACATCGTACTGCTATATACCTGATGTCACGGTGGGGGTTCTTTGGCGGTGAACCCCCCTCTGCGAGCCAAAGCATACTAGCCTACTACCTACCTACTACCTAGGCTAGTAGGGTAAAAAACCGCAGGGTACAGAGTGGACCATGTACGATCAGCGTGAACAATCCCAAAAAAAGTACATTATAACACGTCCTGACATCGGAGATGGGCATTAGTCGCGACTTCTTGTTGGTGAGAAACGGAGCTAAAGACCTCTACTCTCCTTTCGAAGTAAGTATCTATTTTCTCCAAAGTTAGAAATTAAGGCCAAATTTTAAGATTTAAACAGAGGGTAGTGAAAAGGGTGTCAAACGTAGTGCAAATCTCACCAAAACGCGTTCAACATTTTTACTTACAACTCAAAATATTTTGAAGATTGACGCCATCTCGATGTTTACGGAGTCGCTTGTGTCAATAAACTAACCATTTCCTGTAATAAATCCGCACACCACTTGTACCCACAGACGCTGGGGCACTTTCATCACAACAATCGGAAAACTTTCCCTCATCGAGTAATTAACTGTTTTGGTAGAAGACGACGACGAAGAGTGCGCTTCGATAATTTTTAAAATAAATAGTAGCTAAAACATCAATATTTTGCATATTTATGATGATTCATTTGAAAATATTTGTTATTGAAAAAGTAACTCGATTCTGACTCAAATTTAAGTTATTATTTTTTGGAATTATGTATAATGTTCTTTTAAGTCCTGTATTAGGACGTCACGACATCTTGACTTTCGTACCTATTGTAAATAATTGCTTTACTCAACTTTCTTGCAGAACAGTTTACCAGTTATTCATGCAGATTATCAGCTCTTCATGTAATTGGTATAATCGTAATGTGCATATATATCTTTATTATTTACTTTTTGGATATATGAAGATGTTTTACTGCCGGATTATCGCCGTAGTGTGACGCAATCGTTTTCGGTCCCTGGGCCTCTTGTTTTCGCATCAAAAGAAATTATGGGGCCGAATTTGCAATGACCAGAAAGTTGTTAAAAGAGGAAAGTTAGCATTGAGGGGCATATGTTTTGATTGAGAAAAATACAAATTTATCCAATATCTAGCTCGTAAAAAATACTTGATTACAAAAAACTTGATTGACAACTAGGCAGCATACCTACTATGGGTTTCAGCGACAGTGCAAGCACGATTTTGGGCAATACCTATTTCTGTAACGAACACTCTTATCAGAACGAGATTTTGCTATAAAGCATTACACCCAGTGCCGTAATTTATAAGGGTATCGTGAATCACTAATCGTAAAGAATAACGACACTTGACCTTGTACCAAGAGACAAAAACTCCATTATCCAGAAATGGATACGAACACACGTAAAAAGCTCCACCTACCCTCTCTCACCCCTTTCCTTCTTCGTTCCTTCGCCTTCCTTTCTCTCTCTCTCTCTGTTGCCAATCAGTATGTGTTGACCCTCCAAACTGGGTATAAGACTACACACAAAACGTTGAAATTGGTGAAATTAGGTTATGTATTGGAAGTGTATATACATAAATATTAAAGCAATTTTATCATTATTGCATTACTATGACAACTAGAATTCATGGAAACAGTTTATAATAATGAATCGGCGTATGTGTGAAGCCTGCACTAATGTGGCAACGATGATTTTGCCATTCTTAGCATGCAAACATTAAAGGTTACATTTATTTCTGGCATATGGTTATTAAAGAAATACAAAATACTAATATAGACTGAAATCAATGAAAAGTGCTAGCAAAAACAAAAAAGCAAAACAAAAAAAATATGTATATAATCCACTTATCCGTAGTCGTTCCTCTATGGTTTTTGGCAGCCAGATGTACAAGGTGAGAAACATTTGATTGTATCTACTTTAGAAATATCTGTAATTTTTTGGGGTAATTTGGTTGCAAAAAAGGGATAATATACATGAATTGAATTAAAATTTTGAAATAACAAAGTAAATTTGAACTAAATAACGAGTAAAGTAAACAATTTGGGGAATAAAACTATGCAGTTTCGTCGTCTGCTGTTCATAACAGTGTTTGTGGCGCGCGCTCTTAGGAACCAGGAACAGCAACTTGTTTGACCCTCTTACGCCGAAGCAGTAAATAAAATTGTCTCCCGTGTCCCGGAGGTGTTTAAGTGAGCGCAGAAGCGGAAAAAATATTTTTTTCAAAAAATCTCAGCGCGCTTAGTTTTCAAGATTAAGAGTTCATTTGTGGCTCCTTTTTTTGTCATTGGCTGAAGTTTAGTATGCAACCATCAGAAATGAAAAAAATTATCATTATCATATATAAATAATGCGATATATGATAGCGCAAAAACGAAATTTCAAATCGCGCTGTGCGCAAAACGGTTAAAGGTAACAAGTTACTTTTTTTTCGTTGTAATGTACACTAAATTGCAATCATTTTGGTATATAACACATTGTAAAACAATAAAAGCAACACAGAGAAAATATTATCACAAAATAATGCATGAATTCTTAACGCGCGGACGTAAACAAATATTTTTTTCAAAAATTCACCATAATCCTAATTATTGTCCTAGAGACTTCCAATTTCTTTCAAAATGAAGACAAATGATTGAATATTACTATACTGTAAGAGTATTAGCTTACAAATGCAGTTTTCGACCATATCTGACAAGTTAAAGTTGACCGAATGTAAAATTTTTTTATATATATATTTTTTATATGCAATTATTTCGGAAATAAGAAAAGCTACAACCTTCAAATATTTTTAGTTTTATTTTACATAAAATTGCGCACATTTTCATATATAAAACTCTATGAAATGCCTAATATGAAACAGAGCAAATATTCCGAGAATGGTACGTACGCATTTCGGAGATTTGTGGCAGAGAATCCGCGCGCGGAGGGAAGGAAAGATTTTTTTTAAAATTCACCATAAATCTAAATATTTTGCTAGAGACTTCAAATTTCTTTCAAGTTGAAGATAAATGACTGAATATTACCAGACTGTAAGAGTTTTAGCTTACAATTGCGTTTTTCGACCATTTTGGTAGAGTAAAATTTGACCGAATGTGGTTTTTTTTCTATTTATCGTGATTTATATGCAAATATTTCAAAAATGAGAAAAGCTACAACCTTCAATTATTTTTTGTTGTATTCTACATGAAATTACGCACATTTTCATATATAAAACTTTATGTAACGGCTAATTTAAAATGGTGCAAACATTACCACAATCGCACATATGATTTTTTCGGAAGAGTTACCGCGCGGACGTAAAGAAAATGTTATTTTTTTCATAAATTCACCATAAATCAAAATATTATGCTAGAGACTTCCAATTTGTTGCAAAATGAAGGTAAATGCTTGAATATTACTAGAATATAAGCGTTTTAGCTTACAATTGCGTTTTTCGACCATTTCGGAGAGTCAAAGTTGACCGAAGGTTGAAATTTTGGCAATTATCCTTATTTATATGAAAATATCTCAAAACTGATAAAAGCTACAACCATGGGTTGTTTTTAATTGTATTGTGCATGAAATTGCGCACATTTCCATATATAAAACTTTATATAACGGCTAATTTTAAAATGGTGCAAACATTACCACAATCGCATGTATGATTTTTTTCGGAAGAGTTACCGCACGGACATAAGGAAAAAGTTTTTTCATAAATTAACCATAAATCGAAATATTGTGCTAGAGACTTCCAATTAGTTGCAAAATTAAGGTAAATGATTGAATATTACTAAAATATACGAGTTTTAGTTACAATTGCGTTTTTCGACCATTTCGGTAGTCAAAGTTGACCGAAGGTTGAAATTTTTGCAATTATCGTTATTTATATGAAAATATCTCAAAACTGATAAAAGCTACAATCATGAGTATTTTATTGTTGTATTCTACATAAAAATGCGCACATTTTCATATATAATACTTCATGTAACGGCTAATTTACAATAGTACAAAAATTATGTCAAAGTGACGAAATAATTTTCGAGATGTGTCGCAGATACTTTTTAGTGCGGCAAGAAAGAAATTCGCACTTGCGTGCCTGCGTAACGATTGTAAACAAAACAACACCTTCATCCGTGAACTCCCAGCATCCCCCAAGGCGCGTGATTCAAAAGTTTTAGGCTGGTATGCTGTAAGTATTTTTCCGCGAATTTAAAAAAAACTTTTGTAAGTCGACGTAAAATACGTCCAGTCGGCACACGGGAGACAAAAAATGTCGACGTAAAATACGTCCAGTCGGTGTAAGAGGGTTAAAGTGCAATGTGGAGTGAATTGAGACCATAATGTGTATATAATAACAATCAAATAAGCACTGTGGAGTTTCAGTTGTGATGGCAGTAAGGATAAAAACCACCTATTACAAGGTAAGAATGAATTCAGTTCAAACCATGATCCTGGGAAGAAAAAGTTTCATTCTTTCAGTAATATAGGCAACAAAATGTTGTTTTATTGTGCTGATTACAACTGCAATCTTGAGTAAGATCAATAAACGTTACATACATACGCTAAAATTCTTCAAATGATTGCTGGGAAAGATGATTTTCGTCACTGATCAGAACCTGTACATCCCACGGTAGCCACCATATTGGATTTCAAAACTGCCTTGAAAACATATTTTACGAAGAGTGTCACATGCTTATTTTAGTTTGTATGGGGCTTTCATATATTACATTATGTTGAAAAAATTTCAATCTTTTGAATGGTATGCTTGGAGTTGTAATTGTATTCTTGTTTCACCATTTAAATATCGAGTGAATAAGACCTGTCCACCGTGATAAGGGTTGGTAGTCGCTGGTTTTTCCCCCTGGGTACTACCTACCTACCTATACTCTGTTTTTTTTCATCTGTCCATCCGCCTGTGGTATTTTTGTATGGTAACACTGCATCCCGGGCTTTAAATAGTTACGCTACGTGTAAGTTTTAGGTAAATAAAAGGATATCTGGGTGTACATTTGCAACTGAAAAGTGTTTTAATAATTTACTGTATGCGTATTACACCATTAATATTCGAAATAGGTTATTGTTATTATTGTTGAATGTAAGCTCCCTTTTCGGGGTGGCGAATGGAACAGCCAGGCGCAGTGGCGGGAAAATTGCTTCTCTCGCTGTTCACTACGGCAAGATGTCAACGTATTACTTCATTATATGTAAGTATATCAGTATGTACTGTTAATTTTTATAAAGTGCGTTTCAGCCTGATACGATATGACGTAACTTGGTTTAGCATCTGTTTGATGGAATTTGCGTCTGGCTGTTCCATTCGCCACCCCGAAAAGGCAGCTTACATTCAACAATAATAACAATATCCTATTTCGAATATTAACGGTGTAATTTGCATACAGTAAATTATTAAAACACTTTTCAGTTGCAAATGTACAACCAGATATCCTTTATTTACCTAAAACTTACACAGCGTAACTATTTCAAGCCCGGGACGCAGTGTTACCATACAAACACACCACAGTCGGATGACAGATGAAAAAAAACAGAGTATAGTATTACCTATGTACCACTCTGATGTTAGCTCTGATGCACTTTTCCAGGTAGGCTAATGCCTTATTTAGCCTAACCAACCTGTGCTTTATGACTCTGATCCTGCTTATAGCCTATAAATATTGAATTTCGTTACGCTGGTCCATGGCAACTTAACCTTATCCCAGTGAAGTCTTGACTTGGCCTAGTAGTCTGTAGGGTAAGTACAGCCACTTCCCTAAAAAGCGCATGAATTAGGCTATGCCATGATTTTGTAATTTAAGAGAAAAAATTGCTTCAAGAGGAGCGTTGAGGTCTTGGTGTGCTGATTGGATAGGCCACACCTTTTGACTACCAAATACTCATGGCAGTGAATTCAAGTACTTTTTTGGGAAGGTGGCCGCATTTTGGGATCGGTGAACACTTATGTCGCCGCTCAGTCATTTACCCTAGGTTGTTTAGTCATTTACCCTAGTTCAGTCATTTACCCTAGCTGTGTTGAGCAAAAGTAACATGCATTCATGGTGAGAACAATTTTACAGAAAACCATGATATGTACCTATTAATCCTATATGGTGAACACTTGCAGTGTGTTTTAGGTGCCACAATAGGTCAAACAGAGATGCCAAATCATATTACTCAGTCCCTGCTCTTGTGAGAAATCAAGGAGATAAAACTCTGAGATTAGTGAACCAAGAAAACACTGTGGATTTTCAGGTTGAACAGGGCTACTAATTTTCAGCCGTCAGGATCTACGAAAGTCTACTCAGATGAGTGTTATTTACCTATAATGTAATTGGTGATCATGGTGAATGATAGAGATTAGAGATGAAGCTTAGGTTTAACCTTCAAGTTCAAGACATAGGCTATCTCTTTAACATTGCTCTTTCAGCAGTATCAAAAATACAATAGTACCTTGAGATACGAAATTAATCCGTTCAGAGGCGCCCTTCGTATCATGAGGTTTTCGTATCTTGGACCTCATTTTACATGTAAAATGGCTAATTCGTTCCAAGCCCTCCAAAAGCACCCAGTAAATTTCATATTAACCCCTTCAGCACTGGGACGTACACATGTACGTCTTTTACGGTACAGTAATAAAAGACCGGGACGTACGCGTGTACGTCTTTCATCCCTCCTCGAAAAGCAAAGCGTTTCTTGTAGCTTGGATGGTTTCCGACACAGTATTGTGTACGAGAGAGGTGCTGAAGCTCCACCCACAATTAATTCTAACCAATGAGCGTCCGATGGACGTCGTGACGTCATTTTCTATGGGATATTAGGAGGGGTACTGGCCAACATATACCAGTGCGCCTCAGGCTATTATCCGAGAAAGATGATTACGATTTTGTCCAGTAAAACCACGTAGATTTGAAGTTCCAAATCTTTTTCCCTTTTGATTGCAGTTATTTTTTTTTTTTTTTTTTTTTTTTTCAGTATCATGTCAGATGATAGTGTTTCAGAGTCAGGGTCTGAGTACCTGCCAAATCTATCAGAATGATGATTATAGTGATAATTTTTAGAGGTTGACAGTGACAACGAGTGTTTGGAAGACATTGAACCTCTGTCGATGAAGGCTGGCAGTTCATAACTGATCCATCTTGTGACTTGCGCCCAGAACCCACCCCCCCCCTGATTCACGGAGGGTGGCAATGGGATTCCTGCTTACACACCAGATTTCATCTGCTTACGTGATGCCTTTTTTTTCCTTTTTTGTGGTGATGTAATTGACAAATTGTGAGAATGGATGAATGCTCGGGCAGAGTAGTACTTTCATTCAACAGGAAAGCGTAAGGTGAAAGAACTTCTATGGAGGCCTGTTACTTGTGATGAGATGTGTTTTTATAGCTTGCTGATGATAATGGGGGTGAATAAACTGCCCATATGTATAATACGTATTGGTCACGAGATGCTGTTGCTTTTATTATCATTATTATTATTATTATTACTATTATTACTGTTTTATTATTATTATTACCAGCTGCCCACCTAAACATTCATTGATGTATATGCTGTTTCTGTATGAAACCTAGGATAAACTGTTTCAGTAAGAAAACTAGTACTGCTATTACCATTACTACTATTTTACTACTACTTTACTACTTTTTCTGCTACTTTATTTCTATATACTTTACTGCTAGTTTTCTACTACTTTATAACAGTTCCTACTTCTGCAATTACTTTTTCTACTAAATATTCCTATTTTTCCGATATTCTTACTATATTTTTTTTATAATTTTTTGACAATGGGGTAAAAAATATTCATTGATATCCATACACAATGTTTTCACATAAGAATATGAAGGAAAAATATGAATAACATAAAAATGTTTAGTGGGAGCAAGTAATGATTGATACTCTGCGGTCGACAGGGGGTTCTCATGAGGTTATGCAAGCAGTAAGCAGCAATGCAGCAGGGCCAGTGGCGAAGGGTTAAAGCTAAATTGACCATATAACAATGAAATACTACAACAATTTGGACCATTCAATAACCTAAATTAATAACAAAATGCAAAATAACCTGTAAATAAAGTGTATTAGTGTACATGGTATACAAGAAATACTGTAGGTAAAATGTGGAAGCTTACCTTTCAAGTGAGGCTATCTCCAAAAGTGGCGGCAGAGGAGGAGGACAAACCATTGCACTTTATGAAAAGCGGCTAGAACATCCTTAATTTCTGCCTTTTTTTTTTTCTTTTTTTGATTTTTAACTTTTTTTTTTTTCTTCTTTTTTGATTTTAAACTTTTTTTTTTTTACTTTTTTTTTTACTTAACGTAGGTTTTTTTTTTTTCTTTCTTTTTTATACAAGAATTTCAACTTCATCACCACTTTCACTCTTTTTTTTATCACTTGGTTCCTTCCTTTTTGCTTACTCCTGCTAATGCTAAAGGCCTCTTTAAAAAAATAATGATCCAAGGAAGATTGCTTCTGCCTACTTTTCACAATGTTCCTGAAACGACTCGGGCAAACGTCATCGAACTGCGTAAACATACGACCTGTGTGAGCCTTTTCGGAGTGTCTTTTTTTTCTATAAACGCTTAGTGTTCATTAACGGCTGCCCATCTTGATAATTATCTACTAATTGTTGCACCTCATGACACTGTTGGCCCTGGTGTCCATCAAAACCCTGTTCAACCAAATGCTCTCTCTGCAACTGATTTGGGTACTGAATGTTCGGCTGCTGACCTTCAACATAAACTGAAGTGCCTTGATTATACTGGTATGCATGTTGTAAATGATTGGTCAACACCCTCTGTTCAGCAGGGAGTGGAGATTCTACCAACCTTGCAAAGTTTCCAGTTATCCCATGAGAGAGACCTTGATCACTTATCCCATGTGTGAGATCTTGGTCACTTATCCCACGAGAGAGATCTTGGTCAATCATATCATATATGTCGTCACTCGAGGTGCTCTTCTTTTTCCATTTTCTGTGAAAAGATATGAGAAATTAAAAAAAAAATACACACTGACAATCCCGAAACGAATACCGCGTGCGTACTATAACAATGCTGGTACAGAGTGGCCGAGGCATGCCACCACGTACATAGATGCATGATGGGAGGGACACTAGCCAATAGGAGAGAAGGATCTCATGGCCGCGACTAGCATCAGGAACCAATGGGTGAGCAGGAGGATGGTGGCGAGTCTACTAAGCTGGCGGCGCGCGAGTTTCAAAATTGTTATCGGTGGTTCGGGCGAATCTCGGACTTTACAGAAACCTTTCGTATCTTGAAAACTTTTCGTATGTAGAGCCATTAAATTTTTCGTATTGGCTTTCGTATCTCGAGTTTTTCGTAAGTTGAGCCTTTCGTATCTCGAGGTACCACTGTATTCACTTCAGTGTTGTATGTTCTTTTCTATTGGGTACAAAAGTTGATTGTTAGGCCTGAGAGAGATCAACTACATCTGACAATGCTGATGGAGTTCTGGAACAGTTTTGGATTGAAGGTTACTGTTTTGATAGTGTGTTTTGAAATTTTTATCAAATGACTGTCTAGTTTAGAAGCCAGAGCAGCTGTGTGGTCATCCTACAAGCATCACAATACCATCAAGATTCTCATTGGTATCACACCACATGGGGGTGTTTGTGCTAATGACAAGCACATCACTGAAAACTGTGGCTTGTTAGACAAGTTGGTACCTGCCTAATGGCATGATACTTTGTGTATAGTGCTTGACCTAAAACATGGTGGCAACTTATCAGGTGCCCATATGCTGTGACGTCGTAGGAAAACTACCTTTAGACGAGTGAAGGACGTACATATATTGATTCTAATCTTAATAGGCCAGCCTTTTGTTGCTAACCTAGTTTGCTAGGCTTGATGTGTTGGGTACACCTCTTACCTCACCTAATACGTATAGCCTAAAGTTAAATGTGTATTGTAGACTTACATTCAGTATATACTCTAGCTTGACTATTCACCAGGATGCCATAACTGAACCTGTCGTGTTTGACTTCAACTTAGCCAAAGTAGAGGTAGAATATGAATGTAGTTTAGTAACATTAATTGTTTCCAAGAAAATATCTTGTTATAGGACTGAAGTTGTCCTTTGGGTGTATTTCCATAAGTTCGTATTTTCCATATTTCATTTCAGAAAAAACTTGTCATTTTTAAATTCATCCTAAGAAAGGTTAATTAAATGCATTTTCTTTAATTTTAGGTGTTATGAGTGGACTGGAGGTGTCGGAGGGACGATTAGGTCGCCGTCGTGGTGGCAAAAGGCTATGCCAAGTTCTACTTAATCTTTGCAGAACTTTGGTTCTTATTCTTGTTTACTACACATGTTCTATAGAACTCACGTTTTACCAGAAACAATTATTTAAGGTAAGATATCTGCAAGAATTCCCCAGTGAAATACAAACCATAAGTCTGTCATATAGATATATCTTATGGCAAAAGCCGGTTTGGTTGTTGAAGCTTGGTAACTAGGTAGTTAACTAACAGGAAGCAAGTGAGGTTGTGGGGATATCACCCACTCACTAGGTTGTTGGTACAGTAGACCCCTTATATTTGCGGGGAATGGGCACCAGACCACCCTGCAAATGGCTGAAATCCGCAAATACTTAAAACCCCTCAAAAAATACTTGGAGCTGCCTATATTTTGAGTTAAAAAAAAAAGAAAATCTTAAAAATGCTTATACCTGAGTGTTTTAATAGTTTTATCACAAAAAGTGCTTTGAGTCATGAAAATTGACATGAAAGTACAGTAATTTGTGAATATTTCTTAGTGAAAAGTATCGTGAATAGGCGAATTTCCCATGAATAATGGGTATATACGGTCCATAGAAAAATCCGCTTATAGGTGAGTCTGCGAATAGAGGGGATCAACTGTACTCGCTATTCTCTTGGGTTGCACTGTTGTAAAGATAAGTCTACTGCTGCTGGACTCTTATCATGGCATTTGCTTCCATTTATTTATTTATTTATTTATTTATTATTTTTTTTTACAACTGTGGTTTTCATCTTGACTGTGTTTGTCACTTGTGTGAATAATAATGGCTGATTCTCATTGTAGAAAGTATGAACAACCAAGGTGTTTAGTGTGTGACCGTCAGGACCCTTTATGCAACCTGTGAAGATAGATTTTCATTCTGTTTATCTGTTTTGCAAAGGGCAGGAGTGTAAGCCATCTCCACATTTCATTGTCTTTTTATCTTCTCCAATGAAGAAGTATGGGTTGAAGAGGAAGTTACTTAACAAATTGCTGTCAGTATCTTCTGAGAGCAACTCCATTCTCTGTGACCAACTTCCAAAGACCCTCTTCATCTGTGATTCCCTCGTGCACCAAAGATCCTTTTTATCTGTGATCCCCTCGTGCATCATGGCTTAACAGAAATTTTCCTTGTGCAGTTTTTTCCCTTGCTGGACCCATGAACGGTGATGGAGTAGGCCTTTCTGCTCTTATGGGACAGCTTCAGTGTCTACACCTTTCCTCATTTAGTCTATCCCGTAGGGGGATAGTGCTGTTAGTGCACCTCGTGCGGTGTACTATTGGCAATAGTACGTACTGGCATTACTTAAGGTTCTTTGCAGCATCCCTATGGCCCCTAGCTGCAACCCTTTCATTTCTTTTACTATACCTCCATTCATATTCTCTTTCTATCTTGCTTTCCACCCTCACCAAACAATTGTTTCACAGTGCAACTAAGAGGTTTTCCTCCGTTACACCTCTATGGCCAGGAGTACACGAGCCACTCTGTTTTGTCGATGTGTGGCAGGGGTCTGGCTTCCCATAGTTTTCCAGTGTTTATAAGCTGTGGCGGGTATCAGCGACAGCTCGCCACTGTCACTTGCCTCAGATGCTTGTGTGCTTAACATACCTTAAAAACAATGGAAACCTATAAGAAGCCATATCCCCACCACACAGCAACACCACACTGAGGCACCACAGAGTAGCCTTAAACCTTTTTACTGCTACTTTACAGTGCTTGTAGAGTAATTCAGTTACTGGAAGTAACCCCTTACTCTGTGTAATAATTTCAGTAATTTTTTTAATTTCCCCTCACCAGTGACTACTTCAGTTGCTTTCGTCTACATTAACAGTTCAATTACTTCTTTCCTACCTTTGACAGTGATCGTTTTGCACCAAATTCCCACATATATGTGAGACTGAAGAAGCCCTTGTATGGCCATTGATTTGAATATTTCAGGTAGTGATAACAGATTTTGCATGTTTTTCTCCCTTTAGTTAGTTATGAAAAATGATGCACTTATAATTGTTGTAAAAGTTCATGCTTCATTCCTTTCATACTTTGATACTACAGAGACACTTAACTTATCTACATATACCTTGTTGTGGGAATCACCCCTTTGATTATTGATAATCAAAGTGACTTACAAATTATCCTAGATAGCAGTTCAGGCTTAAGTAAAACTTTTCAAATGACATAAACCTGTATAGAGATTTTATAAATCTTAGATTTTTCAGCATATTCATAAAGTGAAAACTTATTGTTCTTTTCCAGGTTTTCAAGTTCCCGTTAACTGTTGTGATAGTACACCTTTTTATGAAATTTGTATTAGCTGGACTATGTCGGCTAACTTATACTTATATAACTGGTATTCCAAGAGTTTCCCTCACTTGGGATGTATACTGGAAGAAGGTATTACCCCCAGGGGCTGCGGCAGGAATTGATATTGGTCTTTCTCAGTGGTCACTAGAATTTGTTACAGTAGCGCTGTGAGTATGCATAGTAACTATTACTGGTACATACTGCTTATGTGTGATATGAGTGAATGGTCCTGAGGATAATAATTGTAGCAAGCATAAGATAATTTGCTAATTGTTTACAATATTATTTTCTTTACAGGTACACTATGTCTAAGTCGACAGCTTTGTTATTCATCCTTATTTTTGCTATTGCCTTTAAATTAGAAGAAATGGTAAGTTTCCTTTCTATTCTATAAAGTTTAATTTTAATATCCTCACTAGTTCAGTCACCACCCTACTTAAGAACGAGTTAGGTTCTTGACAGCCTTTTGTATCTTGAATTGTTCAAAAGTTGGTTTTTAATATATAGTACATAATTTTTTTTCCTATTCCCAAGTTAATTTGGGAGTCATAGATTATACTATGTATGTTCACTGCATTTTTCAATCATGTGGTAGTGTTGTAAAGAATTGCTTTGGATGCTAGAAAGGTAAAAAGAAAAAAATAAAGTTTAGATCCATGCAACATTCAAAATTTAGTACTTTTTCCATGGTTTGAAAGTTTTGAACTTGGAGAGAACTTTGCAGGAGAAGCATCTCACATTGGAAGTTCATAAATTAAACAATTCACACTGTCATCTATATTGACAAAAGTACATAGTAAAAGTTTCCTATTTGGAGAGGAAGTTTGGAAATTGGGAATTCATCACAGAAAGAGTTAAATTGGGAAGATGGAAATAAGTAGGAACATTTTACATTGAGAATAATATGTACAGGGATAATCAGGGAAGGAGTTAAAGTAGGGTCTTCTTCCTCATGTTCTGTTCTTTGTAAATATCTTTACTAGCAGAATAGTTGCGCAGATCAAATTTTAAACTTGTGATAACAAAAGGCAGAATTGGTATGTGGAACTATGTGTATTCACTGATTACCTTCAATCCTTGAAGAATTCTTAATTTAAGATATATGATGGTGACACTTGTAAAATCCAGTAGGACTGATACTTTATTTATACTTTTTGCCATTGTGGAAGAACAGCAGAACTTTGTTAGTGTAAATGCTAATGACTAATGACCAGGTATACCTAAAAAAATAAAAAGTAAGTTTTAGGCAGTATGTTTACTGGTGCATTCAGACTATTCCTAGAAAAAATTGATTATATGGTAGTACTATTCCTGATTGGAATGAGCAAAAATTATAAAATTGGATAAAACAATCAACATACTAACTGGTGAAACCTGAAAAAAATATAAAAAAATATAACTTTGTTTAATTCAGAATGTTTAATTCTTGTGGAAATTATGAGCAAAAACTGAATAATCAAAAGAAATCAGAATTAAGATAATTTTGTAGAGAATGACAACAACCATGACAGTTTAAAATTGGTAAAAAAGTTAAGAACAAAGACGTGCAGTTGTGAAGTATACACACTATTACTGTCAAGCCAAAAGAAGAAATACTCATAGAGGGTTATTGCCATCAGTTCATCTCTCGTGGTGAACTGTAGGCATTACTTAAGGTTCTTTGCAGCATCCCTTCAGCCCCTGGCTGCAACCCCTTTCATTCTCCCTTAGGGGAATACGTAGTGCCATCAGTGCATCTCTTGTGGTGCACTGTAGGCACTACTTAAGGTTCTGTACTTAAGGTACTGTACCTCCTTTCATATTCTCTTTATCCCATCTTTCTTTCCACCCCTTCCTAACAACTGATTCATAGTGTAACTGTGATGTTTTACTCCTGTTACACCTTTCAAACTTTGATTATCTGTTTCCATTTCAGCACTAAATGACCTCATTGGTCCTAGAGCTTGGCCTTTGGCCTAAATTCTATACGTATTCATTCAGCTCAGTTCAACCGCTTTCATTCCTTTTACCGTACCTCCATTCATATTCTCTCTTCCATCTTGCTGTCCACGCTCTCCTAACACTTGTTTCTTAGTGCAACTACAAGTTTTTCCTATTACACCTTTCAAGCCTTTCTACTCTGTTTCTGTTTCAGTTATGAATGACCTCACAGGTCCCAGTGCCTGGCCTTTGGCCTTAATTCTATGAAAGAGGAAATATTTTGTGTACAGGTATATTAGAAAATTTAAGTCAGAGATAGGGCCTGACCTTAGCCAGGCTAGTTTGTAATTGAGATTAAGTTAGCTTATGTTAGAATTTATTAGCCAGCAGGCAGCATCCTAGATGCAGTTATGATGGATTAAGGGTGGTATTTTTTTTAGGGGTAGGACCCTGCATCCTACAAATAGGGATCACAGAAGTCAAAAAAACAAGTTGCCTGCACCAGCAGTAATAGTCAAAAGCACATTAAACAAAATAAGTAGTAAAAAAGATACATGTTTCATTGCCATAAACCAGAATTTAACCAGTATCTTGAGCAGCGAGAGATTACCTTGCAAAATCAGTTGCTTATGAACCAATGTCTTGACTTGAGAGAAGATGGTTATGTAAAGTTAGGAGTGATACCATCTGATTAGACAAATCTTCACTTGTATTTAAGTGTGCCACTTGTATTTAGGCTGTGATATGAACTGCTGAAGTCTTCAGGGTGCAGAAAGTGGCTGGTTCTTTATGATTGAAAGTCAACATTGTCTAGATGTTGTATGTCCTGATTTGAAGTCCACTTCAATAATTTGGTAATGCAGACCATTGGTTTATTTGTAGGGTACCATTTATATTCTTCTAAAAGGCATTTTTCCTGAGGCAAAATATTGATTTTTTTTCCACTATGTATTTTAGCTATATTTTTAATATTAAGTACTGAGAGTTTTAGGTAGGAATTTTATTAAGTTGATAAATTTTAATTGTGTTGTTTCAGAGATGGAGTGTTGTTGTATTGGTTGTTCTCATTGCTGGTGGGCTCTTCCTTTTCACCTATAAATATACACAGTTCAATTTATTTGGATTCATACTAGTACTTATAGCATCTTCACTGAGGTAAGTTGGATTAAAATATTTTGAGAAAAATTGTATCTTGATATTGTAAGCACATGTACATTAAACATAAAGTCATTCATTGCCATAACTTTTTTCATAAATTGCAGTGGTCTTCGATGGACATTATCACAGCTTGTTATGCAAAAGTCAGAGCTGGGGCTGAGTAATCCAATTGACATGGTTTATCACATTCAGCCATGGATGACAGTCTCTCTTCTCCCTTTAGCTATTATAATGGAAGGTAGGTATTCAGGTGAACGAACATTGAATAGATAAGCTCCTTTGTAATTGATTGAAGATCTTACAAAAAACTATTAATATCATGCAGGTATTGATTAATAATGTTCACAAGTGCTTTTTATGAATAAAATTATTTTAAAAATTCAGTGCTACATGTTATTATGGAAGCGAATGTTATAGTATTTGTCTTGAACTTCCAGGTACTTCAATAGCAGCAAGTGAATATGGATTCCGATTTAAAGTTTCCTCAGAGGCAATGTATATGTGGGGCAGGGTAATGTTTGGAGCTGTTTTGGCATTTTGTATGGAGGTAAGTATTGTTTTGAAGTAGTTAGTTTGTGTTTCCAGATCATGTGAAATCGGTTAATCCCTTGACAAATAATACCATTGAATGAAAATTGCTGTTTACAAGGCAGTGAGAGTAAACAATGCCCCAGAGTAAGAGTAAGTTTGTGGCTGGCAGATTGCCGATTTAAGTGATTAGAGAACCAAAGGTTTTCCCGACAAATTTTTTCTTCTATTTGACTAATTTATTTATATGGATGGGAAATTTTTTTTCTAATTGACTAATTTATTTATACAGATGAGTAATAAACACCCATGATCTTTGATGCTATCGCTTTTAATTTACTTAGATTTTGTCACTCATGTTAACCCATTTGTATTTAAAATAGTTTTTAACTGAATTAGACAGCTCAGCATTAGCTTTTTAAGGATTTATAATTTTGCATACTTCTGATCAATTTTAGGTTCTGATCATTTGATCAAGAACATATTATATTGCAGTATGCTCTACTGCAGGCATATTTTTTGTGCATTTTTCATGACTGCTACTAATTATAAGTAATGGGTGTAAGAATGAAAGGAGAGCTGAATATCTTCAACTTTCCTCGCAGCTGATATAGTCAGTGTTCAGGACAGGAGGTTATCCAGTTTAGAAGTATCCTCTGGAATAGGCAGCTTTCCATACATATCTCCATCAAAGAAGGCAACCACAAAGGATGGAGGTTGCTCCAACCACTTTCCATAAAGAAACAGGAAGGGCTGTGGCCTTCAGACATCTCCCCACCATAGTTAGTTGATCTATCCTGTTCTTCAGAGGGAAAGTACTTCTGTGTTTGACTGATAAATCACACCATGGTGCCAGTGCTTCCATCTCTTTTGCTTGAAGACAAAGCCAGATGTGTAGCTTATAGGTGCAAAGCCACCAACAAACTGTTCCATAGGAGATGTTTCTGCACATTATTGGCCTTAAGTGATTTCATGATGCCCAGAGGGGTTTACTTCTTCTATTGAAGGTGATCTAGCTTGCATATGATGCATAGACCTTACTGCCATGCTCTTGCCAGACCTGCCAAGGATCACTCCCTCACTTCTTTGGAATTCGGGGCCCTACAGGTGCAGGATTCATCTAGAGATGATTTTTTTTTCTCACCATCGGGAAACCCTTTCAGAGAGCCAACAGAGGTGAATGAAGTTGCAGGCTCGGTTTACCCTTTTTGAGGGTTTTCCTGTGAAGTTCAGAAGTGTTATTCATCTTTATCCTGTTCAATCTCAGGGAAAAGGGTAAGTGGTAATGATTGGCAGCAATCACACAGTCTATGCTCCCCCCCCCCTCTTCCCCACATGCATCCATTTAATTTTAAACCCTTTTAGCATGGAAATAAGGAAATCCTACTGCAGCTTCAGATAAGTAGACTCGATCATTTGACCATGCCCTCTTCCTTTTGAGTTGCAAGCTACTGAGATGTAGTAATCCCTGGTTCTGTGGATTACAGCCCACTGCTGTCTTAGTTACTGTGTCTATGGCCTACAAATGTAGATCTTTTATTTTACTACTTGTCCTGGGTTTTGAGCCTACATATACTAATCCCAACCTTGACTGGATTGTGCTCTTTGCTGACCTCAAGTCCATCAGCTCTTAAACAGAACCTTCATTCCATTAGGCTTCGGCTTGGCCAACGCGGAGTCGGAGGAATTTATTTTTGGTGATAGAAATTCATTTCTCGATATAATGTGGTTCGGATCCCACAATAAGCTGTAGGTCTTGTTGCTAGGTAACCAATTGGTTCCTAGCCATGTAAAAATATCTAGTCCTTCGGGCCAGCCATGGGAGAGCTATTAATCAGCTCAGTGGTCTGGTAAAACTAAGATATACGTACTTAACTTTTTTTTTCCCACTACGCTTATTTGAAGTTCTCTTCAAATCCATCATTTACAGTTATCTCCACCTCCCAACCCTGCTCCTTTTTTTGCATCTTTAATTTGGACTACATGAGAAGTGATACTTTACATAATTGAGACCTAAAGTCTTCAGGTGTGTAATCTTCTAATTGGTATTCATGGATAGTGTCTAGAATTCATGACAATGTGAATTAGGTTATTTCAAGTAATGCATTGGTATTAAAACATTCAGTTTTTTAAAAAATCTCTGCCCTCGGAGGCTGAAATGTTCTGTTTGATAACCAGCAAAGAATTGTGCTAAAGCATACAATTTTCATGTGACTAGATGACATGGCATTTTACCAAGCCTAATTTAAGAATATACCTGTTTCTCACAAAATAGGGTAATCATTTTAGGAATATGCCATTTAATATTTTTCCTGACATAGTACTTGTAAAATGAAAATAAAGTATGGCCATTGCATAGGAAATCACACATAAATGTGATTTTCTTCTATCCAACCTTTTTTCAACAGTCTGTTAAAAGGGTTTTTTAAATACATATATGTAATTTTATTGTAAAAGGCTTGTTCTTACCACAAGGCAGCTGGTATTGTCACGTTGAGAGTTGTGTTCTGAATTTGTAATATGGAGTGGGCAAAACAGCTAAGTTAATTTCCTCCTTGGTGTCTTGTCTTCATGGATTTTGGGTATAAGATTTTTTGTTTTTGAATAGTTAAACATGTTCTTAAAAGTACATCAAAGGTACACCAGGTATCCATAAAGATGTGTAAATATAAACCTTGAAAGTTGTATGTCTAATTATTCTTGAGTACAATGGAATGAAATAACTTTGGTTTGTGTGTATTATTTAACCTTTTTTTTTTATTTCAGGTTTCCGAGTATTTGGTAGTCTGTTACACATCATCACTAACATTTTCAATATCTGGCGTAGCAAAAGAAATCATTACTCTTTCGTTGGCAGTCTACATAGACGATGAGCATCTTTCTAGTGTTAATATGGTAAGGAAGATAATGAATATAGTAAGAGGGAAAAACATGAAAGTAGGATAAAGAAGAATGAATGGAGTAACTTGGACATTAGAACTATGTATTATAACAACAAACTGTCAAATATATAAGTAAATTATGAAGTAAATATAAAACAAGATGTGATCGAACCACCAGCTTACTTGGAATGCATGCAGGATTTTCCCCAAACACAGAAGTTATAAACATATTCCTAACTTAACGTGAAGTGGTCTTCGTAATTAATATTCTTACTTAGTACTACATACTCTACTAACAACAAGGGTCAAATAAAAAGGACACAAGTTAAACATATTCATATATTCTCATTTATAATGGGAACACAAAATGATTGAACAGAAACATAGCCTCTAAATTCAGTACACCATATAAATTAAAAACAGGCCTAAAACTCCTGTATCTTTAACTCAGTACAAAACATCTTTTTCAGACCTTTTTAGGCTTCATAGTCCTTTCCTACCCCCCACCCTCCAACAAGAAGTTGGTTGGTAAATTTGAAAATAAGTCTCCACTCTAGTCTTATCATGTTCATTTTGGACTGTCCTTTTTATGTTAGCCCCATGTATACATGATTTACTCATTACAGACTTATGTAGAGTTTTTTAGTTCTCATTTCGTCTGCGTTTAATATAACTTTAGATATTTGGTGTAGCAGGTACGTAGTGTTATTTTTATCTAGCACTGTGATTTGATTAGTTGTTATGATGGCCCTAATATCTCAGTGTATTAACAAATTTGATTCCATCTTTTCAGGCTGGATTGGTGTTATGCATCATAGGCATTACTTTACATGTTGTCTTGAAGGCAATTTACCCAACAAAACCTGGGCCTCAGCAGAGCATGACCTCTCATCATAACGAAAACTATTCCAAAGTACCACTGTTATCAGATTCAGAAGATGAGGAGGAGGAAACTGAGGTGTACTCAAGGTAGTTGAATGTGTGAGGGAACACTGTGTAAGTTTATTTGGCCAGTTGTAGCAGTGCTGCATGTGTGGTATGATTTTGTCATTGGAGTTTCAGTATGCAGTTGTGGTGAGCTGGTTAAATTATGTTGTCAATTTTAGCAGATGCAGAAAATATTTCTTTGCATTGTAGGTATATAGTAATATCAAGCTTCTTATTTCCTCCTGTATTCTTTGCCATCACGGGCAGATCTCCTTGTAGGAGCTTCTTTATCTTATGTTACCATGTCAGGAATTAAGAAATTTATTTCAGTTATCACATGAAAAGGAGAAGTTAGGGTTCTCCAAAAGTAGCTTCATTCTAATATACAGTATATTTTAGAGGAGCTTACCTTGTTACATAGTTGTGTTATTCTGTACGAAATTCTTGAAGTCTATTTTTTTATAAAAATAATTTCCTGAAAATTGATATATTTAGCCAAGTATGCTGAATGATTAATATATCAGGATAAGAGGCATCTAGGATTTTTTAATGTGGAGCATCTTGAGAACATTTCCTATTCAAGAAAAAAATCTTCCATAATGTTTTGTGTAAGTATATACTATTTCACTTGACAAGACCATAAAATGTTTTGGAACATTGGACAGAGAAATCACCTTATTTATTTTTCTAGTAAATTACTTTATTATTAAACTGCTGTGTTTTGCAAAGAAGAGGGATACAAAATGAAAGTGATTCACAGAAATGTTCACCGTTAGCAAAGACTTTCCTGTATGAGAGTTTTTATTTATTCCATAGTTATAGAATCCTGTTAAAAATAGACCAAGTATAGATCATTACAAAAAGTTTTCTATCATAAAGTTTTTCAGGTACAATAAGAGAAATATTTTTTAGAACAAAATTAGCCATGTTCCTAGGAGAAAGCATTCACTATATTGGGATCATAAAAACATTTATGGAAACTTATTTTTGTTTAATATAGATGGACTTTTATATTGAGATGACACATTTTTTCCTATTAACAAAATGTTTTACCTTCAGAGTATCACTACACCATTTTTCCATGATCCTTGGTCTTCAATGATATATGATATACAATAAGGACTTTATTTTTATGAAGAGCATGGTAGCCTTGACAGTAAAGAATTCATCCTCATCCACAACAAGGGTGTTGCACTTGGTCCTTAGCTTTTGTGGTTTTTAACTTCAAACATCCATTTGGCAAATGCAACAGTTGCTTCACATCCATCCTCAAACCTATGACCGCCAAGTTAGTCATGATGACTTGGTTGTACAGGGCCTTGCTTACAGATAACCAGGGTTGTTGAGCATTAGTCACAACAGTTCACCCACAGATGCCTAACTTTCTTAAGCTATAGGTTTGGCTGTCAGGAATAAGAACAAAAGACTGATCAACAGTTCTTAATACCTCTAACCAGATGACAACCCTGCTTTAATGGGCATGCTGGACTCCAGTCTTTTAAGATGAAATTCAGTGCATAGAATGAAAGAAACACTCCACAGTAACGCTGACCAAGAAGCAATAGTAAGGTCACATGAGCTTGATGTGCCAATATCTGCTTATTGGAGAATTAAAAATATAGTTCGAAGTATGTAGCAAGTAGGGTCTTGACAAATATTAGGGTTAAACTCTAAAATGGGTGTAAACTTGTAGTTGACTGGCTGTTCTTGTGGACAGTTGTCTGATCTATTGTGGGTTTCTGATAAACTACCATCCAATTATAATATGGGTATGTAAATTCAAATTTAGGTTACAATGGTAAAAATGTTTCTAAAGTAAATATTGGATCCTAATTCAGTATTATTGTTGTATTTATTACTGCTATACTGAAGAGTATTTCTAAGTTGATAATGAAGGAAAAGCTTGCTGCTTGATCTAACATATTTTTTGCTTTGATTTGTTGAATATAGGTGTATTCCATTTTTAGAAGACTGTCAGTCATTGCCAACTGTAATCCTTTGTAGTATTTCATTAGTAAAATAATAAGTTTTTTTGACATTGACAGTGAAAAATCAATAAAATTATCCAAAGTATTGGTTGCATGTGTCGTTTCAATTATATTTTTTGTATAATTACTTGAAGGATCTCAATCATTATTGATAAAATTCATTTTTTAAAAAATCTTTAATATTTAATAGGTTAGTATTCCATTTTTCTTGGAAATGCTTGGTAGTACTCATCAAATTATAAAATTATCCTTTGCTTTTTATAAAATTATCCTTTGCTTTGAAGTTAATGTAGCCCTTCGAGCTACATGTATAACTGTTCATTGGTTGTCAGTAAATGTTAGATTGAATACTAATTTTTGAGTGCATAATTTATAGTACCAGAACACAGGTTATATAATGTGATCATCAATGTACAATAATAACTATAAAAATCAAATGAATTAAGTAGGTTGATTATTTTCTGGTAAAAACTTTTTGTTTGTCTTTGTTGTAATATGGGTTTGTCATCATAGTAATAAGATTTATTTTTGGGGAAGTATGATCGTCATATTTTGAAGTTGTATCTCTATAGAATTTTTATAGCAATAAGTTTAATATTGGATTTTATGCATATATTTGCATATACTATGTTACTGATCATCTTTAACAATTCAAGGATGTAGGGCCTCAAATTTTTAGAGTAAGCATTCTGAAATGCTAGTTTATATTTCCTTTTATTGTTGATGAATAGATACATAATACCTATTTGCAGTAGTTTAAAATTGGTTCATTGCATTACAGTCACATTAATTCTGTGCATCCAATATCACAGTCATGCCATGTTCCCAGGTAAGCCGGTCTGACATGACAGACAGAAGGTGTTCTCACTACACATACATGAAGTAAAACATCACTTTTCATGAGCCTGTGGTTCTGTAATTGGCCTTTTTTATTCATTCTCCAGGTGTTTGCTTTGATGGAGATCACTATTCAAGTATTTTCTTTTGACTTTTTAACCTTGGTGATTTCTGTAAGGACTACAAAGGAAACTTTGCAATTAATAGATAGTACTTGAAGTCACTATAGTCATCTGCTGGATTGCTGGCTTCCTCAGTGCAACTGTTTGTATTAGAAAGCTAAGTAAATCAACAGTTTTAATTATGTTTGTTCACTAAATTGATCACTGAATTGGAGGAGCACTTACACAAAACTTTTTTGGTAATTTACACCTCATCGAAGTGGCTAAAGTAAAGACTATGATGATTATTTATTTTTTTTATAGTAAGTGCATGGTAAATACAAAACATTGAAAAATGCAACACTAGCAAGCAAAATGCATCATGCAAGAGCGTTTTTACAGTAGCCTAGCCTACTAAAACTATGTTCTTGATGAAGTATCTACTATCATCAAACACATTAATTAAAGAGACTTCATTTGAAATGGTTAGATGCACATTTTTTTAGACCAGTAGCCACAGGGCCATAAGTAGGGAGATGGAGCATCTCCACATCCCTGGTTCATGACACTGTCACTAGACGTAGACTTCTTGAGTTAGTGGCCTCTATGTCTCCTGTTAATTGTAATATCAAATTAGACTAGAAAGGGGTTGATGATAAATGTACCGCCTTCCCTAATCTGAGAGACTATAACTTTGTACTAAATCTTGCTTAATGCAATGTAGGTTTTTAAATCCATACATTGTGCTATAAGACTTGTTACTTATACAATCCCAAGACTGGGATATTCAGAATCATGTTTCAGTGATACAGTAGAACCCTGGTCCTCAACTGTATTAGAACTCGACATAATCGGATTTCGACACAAAATTTCTAGTAAGTTTTCTGTTGGACTCAAACAAAAAACCAGAATCTGACCTGATGAAACATATGATTTTTCAGTGTTTTGTTATTACAAGTTTTGTGTCTACCCAGTATAGTACATATCTAGCCTAGCCTATGGTACTTGGTCAACCGTCGGTAATACAGCCACATTGGACATAGGCCAGTTTTATTTATACAGTATACAATTAAAACATAAAATGGGTATCTTATACACTGTTATTTAACTGTGAACTTATTTCATTGCAATTTAAGTGTAACGTTTTGCATTAAAAGGCGACCCCTGGTATTCATGGACTTGCTTATTCACTGATTTTTCAATATATATACTGTATATACCCATTTATTCATGGAAAATTTGCCTATTTGCGTTATTTTTCACTGAAATATTCACAGACTACTGTATTATTATGTAATTTTCATGACTAAATGCACTTTTGGTATAAAACTTAAAATTAAAAAAAACCCGGGTATAAGCATTTTTAGTTTTTTTTGTGTTTTAACTATGAAAATAGGCAGTTCTAAGTGGTTTTTAGAGGGGTTTTAAGTATTTGCAGATTTTAGCTATTTGCTGCAGGGTTCTGGTACCCATCCCCGCAATACGGGGGTCGACTGGGACATTGGACATTTGTGTGAACTTCCTTCTCTGCTCGTCAGACGAACATCTTGATACTGTGGTATAGGTTGTATAAATAAGAATGTTTTGAAACTTATTGGTTGATTCTTTTTTGATGAGGTAACATGATTGTACACCAGTTGGGTTGAAATGGTAAATTTTTCCTTTATAAAGTATGCAATTGTTTAGGCGTAGACTTGATTCAAATTTGCCAGAAAAAGTTGTAATTAGTTTAGTTACGAGGTATTTGAGTGAAATACGAAGTTTGTATATTTTCATGTCATCTAGTCCATTTTACTTTAGTGAGGGAAAATTAAGTACTATACATAAAAGAACACAGTGCTAGTAACATTTGCTCATGATGAGGTTTTTCAACTCAATGTGATGGGCTTGATGTTTCTTTATAGAATATAATTTAGGGATGTTTAAGTCCCCAAAATGGACAGAATTTTTTTTGTGCTTAATTTTTGTTCATATGGTTAATTGTGCCCTAAAGAGTTAATTAGAATTCCTTTTATTTTTCAATAATACTGAAGAATTCGAACTGCAATGAAGAGACAAATTTTGACTTTGTAGAACAGCTTTTTTTTTGTAGAACCATGTTTGGTTGCTTTTGTCTAGATCCTCATTTGAGTGTTGTTGGAATGAAGGTCACTTATGTGTACTTCTGATTTATTTTTCCAAGTTATAAACTGTTTTCAGTATTTTGTATAATTTTTTTATGCTTGTGTCATGTGCATAGTTGAACGATTGTAATGCAAATAGTGTTTTAATTAAATGATATTCCTTTAACAGGCTGTTGTATAATCTGTAACAGGTCTTGAATATGTTGTTTCCCTACTATTACTTTGATATAAGTGATTGGTGTGCCGGCAAGAGTGAATATGTCATAATTCGCATGTGTAAAGGTAAGAATTATATAGTTATATCTAGGCCAGACCTGTAGAGAGGTACACATCTATGTGTCTCTCAGTTGAATGTAAGAATTTCAAGTGCATATGCCTGTTTCAGATAGATATCCCTAGGAAGACAAACTAATGTAGGAAATTACTGTAAAGTTTGAGAAAAATATTCCTTCTTGGGAGTTCACGTCTAAAGTTAGAGTCAATCCATATTACGTTCATTATGAGACTCCTGCTTAATTTTGTGCTCTGGTTGAACTATTATTATTGACACTTTTAACATTTTGAAATTCACAGTCTTGCGATAAAAGTATTTTGGTTTTCTGACATCTGTACATGGATCTTTTATTCTGTTTGTGTACTTATCTGTCTATTTAAATCTATTAGTATCTTGTCTTTTTCTTCACTTAGATATTTGCACTATGCATTTTTTATAAATAAGTTTTTGCTAAACTAGGAGACGTGAGAAATATCTAAAGGTTTGTTTACCTACATGTTAATTTCTTTTATATACTATATGGTAGCCGTCAAATCATTTTTCCAATCACTTTCATGACAAAGGAAGCGCTTCACTTATTGCCATTCAAGTTTCATCATAGTCACTGACAGAATATTTTTAAGTACGTGATGCATTTGTACATAAATGCAATGTATTTTTGAATGCATGTATAAATACTGCAAGTACTATTTTTTCAAGACTAGTCAAGGAAAAGTATTGCAGAAAAAGGTTTTTGCAGTTTTTTAATGTTTTTGCTTCCTCAACTTCAGCTTGTTTGTATCAGTCTTAAAAGCAATTCATATTTTATAGTTTTTATATTGTTATCATGCTGCCTACGAAAAGCAAAGGGATTTCAGATACTTTTTTTTTTAATTATGTCTTCAATTTGAGTCTTAATCTAGATTATAGTACATTTGGAGAATCCTGTTGTTGAGTAACACCCATCCCTCCCTCTTCCAAAGTTTAGAATTCTCTTGCTGCCTCTGTTTGACTCCTGCAATTTTCCTCTCTTTTTATCTTCCTGTGATTGGTTAAGTTCTCATGGAATCAACAGTGAGGTCACTGATTTTCTAAGCAGGGTAATTTATGTTCATGCCAAAAATATACCACATTTTGTAACTCAAAGCTCTCTTTCTCTTTTTAGTTAGGACCATCCTCTCATATTCTAAAAAAAAATTGCAAGTTTTTCTTGTTAAAATAGACAGAACAGGATCTTTGTAAAAGTTGTCAGGCAAAGATTACAAGGACATTAATCTTCTGAGTAAATGTTCAAGTCCTTCCTGAACATTCTAGGTACTTGCTATTTTTTAGCATTGTTCATTCCAGTTGCCAGAGAAATTACTAATTTTGTTGTTAGTGAAATTTTCAGTCTAACAGAGGTGAGTGACACCAAATCTCACTTTTATGAGGTTTATGTAGTAATATGTACTAGTTTTGCATGCCCTTTGAGGTGATTATTTTTTAATTTCATTTTATAACATACAACATTGCATACGTTCATGGATTTTTAAATTTGGTTTTTTTGTTTGTTCAGGTTGTTATCTCTTCCAGTGCCAAATTACTGTTACATCTCATTCCATTTCTTGTGGTTTATTTAAATCTGGGACCATTTTTGAAATACTTTCTTGAATGATGGAAGAGGCAGAGGACCATCCTGCTGTACATATAGCAAATGTCTTCACATTTATGAAGATGAATAGGATTTCTTATTGTACATTGAAAGAATTCCTATCGGTGCTTTAGAGTTGTATATTGTATAATCATTTTTATGTACTTTTTTATGTAATTACTGAAGCTGGAGAGTTTATTATTTAGTTCCAATGTATAATTTGGGAAAAATGAATAAAGGTCATTGTCTTTTTAAAGTGACTATTTTACTGAATTTCCTTCATTGTTTGATATCAATCAAAACTTTAGTCATATCTGAATAAAAGAAACCACTGAATGCGGCCGAGTTTGATCAATAGAGAAACCTCCACAACTGCCACCAGATCACAGGTTTGGGGACAGATGATCAGTTTTATTATAATCTTGTTTTTCTGTCTATGATTTGGTGATAAACATGGGAAATACATATACAAGTGTTAAAGGTTGTCCTGTGGCAGGCAGCTCAGCTTTTTACCTTATTAAATTAAGAAGAAAGTCCTGATACATAGGACCTCCCTTTCAGTAAGGCTAAAGAACCACTACGAGTACCCTCGGAAGAGTAATGGAAGACTGCTGCATAATTTTGAATTAAACAGATAATCCATAGTAATGCTTTATTCTCTGCTTGAGAGAAGGGAGTTTGGAGCTGACATAGGTAAGAGTCGTGTGCCCCTCACAGGCACTTATGTAAGTCATCTTGTAAAATTTCCCAAACCTTCAGGGAAAAAATTTTTTTTGGCTTTTATGAGGAAAAGTATAGTAATCATTACAAGAACAGCTATAGTAGCTACTCTGAAAACCAGAAATTGATTAACGAAAGACTTGAAGATGATGTAAGAAAGGAAACCATTAATTGATGCAAGTTGGGAATTTAGTTCCTCTCAAGGAACAGGAAGATGTTGAAAAAGCTGCTATTTTTGTTTTTGGATCTAATGGATTTCAATGCAGTGGCAGCAAACTGGCTAAATAGTGGTTAGTTGCTATCTACAGAAAGTAAGGAATATTTATGAAAAACAGACCGGTAGACCTGTATACTACAGGATTTTTACAGTGGTTTAGACCCAACCTAATCCCACTCCTATCGGCACAGACTTGGGTGATGAATGGAGATGACCCTCGTTGTTAAAATTACAAGTGAAATGCTGCAGTTCAATGGGTACAGTATGACAAAAGCTGGAAAAGGTTTGTAAAATAATATATCTGGAAAAAGTGAAAGACTGAAAGTATTACAGTAGTAAATGTGAATTCACAGATTCATGGTCTGTGTGTGTGTGTAGCGGCAATAATCATTAGGCAATGAACTCTTCATTCAAACTTACCGTTGTGCAGTGGAAAGACAGGGGTTCGAACATCTCATCACTGGTCTATAGCCTCGATACCTAATAACTTTACATATATAGTATTCTACCTTAGTCTGCGTCAGAGAGGTACTTAACATCCCTAGGGGCTGGATCTGCCATCTAGGGCCGCTCTTAGGCAGTATTACTAGTATAGTGTGCATATGTAGGAACTGGCATGGAGTAATAACATTTATTGTTACTCTGTACAAGAGCAAAAGTAACAGAGAAAGTGCTAACCTGTTTCCAGCTGGCGCAAGGTCTTGCTAATGTTAAGACCTCAGGTTTGTTAGCTATGCAAAATGCAAATTGATTAAAAATAATTTGTCCCTTCAGAAAGTACGACAGCTAGTAAGACTAACAGGGGAGGAGAGCAGGCTGGGTTTTCACATGAAACGTATGAGAAGTTTGAAGGTAAAGGCCGAGTAAGTTGGGATAAAGCATTTATAGACGCAGAAAAAAAAGTGGTAGAATTAGCAATATGTAAAGTGTTGAAGATAGTTTGCTGAGACACATTTATAAGATTTTTTTCATCAAAGAAAGGACATGTATTATGTATTTTTGGCTTTTCATTATTTTTTGGATAGCGTGAAGGTCGAGCTGTAGTAGGTAGCCTCACTCGTATGTTGGAGATGAGAAAAGTTAGTGAATAAAATGTAGATAATTAGCCGGTTGAGTGTGGCGAAAAGAAACTGCAAAATTAATGAAATTATTTTGTAAGAGAAGAAGGATAAAGCTAAATATAAGCATGAGAAAGGGTATGCGGATATAGCAGAAACCAAGATGAAGCAATGAATGACATAACATGTAAGTAGGGGAAGACTGGAAGAAATTAATCTTATATGCATTTGAGAGTAAACCTGACAGGTGAAATAGGCACGCTCTGTTTCCACGGATTTATACTGGAATAATTCTTGACAGTTCGCTAACTTTATTGATCTCAAAATCCCCAATATTCTGGTTAAAAGCATCATTAACGCTACATTTAAGATAAAATCGAATGAGACAAAGAACATTTTACAGCAGATATCATTTTTTTTTATTATCCACAGCGTGGCTTTATAAAATCTTAGTACGTCATTGTATGATCTATAACTATTGAGGAGGATAATGTTTATTTTTAAACTGCTAGTTATGTGGAGAAAGGCTTTGAGCTGTAATACACATTCGAAGTGCGTATATTGCGTATACCTACTTAGCTGAGTTACATCATGTTGACTGAAGGTCAAGTAACTCATCATACGAATTTATAAAAGAATCATTAGTAAAAAACTAATTATAAGTACGCAGCACATTTTAGCGTCTCAATCCCATATTCACCAATAACCTTGAAAGGTAGTACTGGACCTACAAAGTTAACAGTAATTTTCTCATAAAGAAACATTTTGGCTTGCGATGGCACTTGACAATAATTTTATCTTTTATGATACGAATTGGTTTAAAGTCTACCGTGCAACTATTTATCTGTAACAACATGTATGTAGGCCCTTGTTAACAATGTGTCTAGAATGATAATTACGTCACAGTCAGCATCCTTAACAAAGCACGCAGCTTACTGAAAAGACTAGCAAGTCTCTCTTTTTAATCTACAATAAGTATAAATGAAATGCAGCCGTTGTACTTAATATGCACGTGGTATTTATGCGATTCTGGCATAGCCCACGGAATTGTTCTTCTGAAAGAGAAATACAAGTCTTTGTGAGTTGAATCTTTGAATACTCCGCCTTATGCTGCTAAGCCTATACATGCGATTTTTGGAAAATATAATGTAATTGGGAAAGTGTCCTCCCATATATGATAATTATATTGATGCATGAAGCTGAAGATAATATTGAGACGTTATTCTTAAACCTTAATATTTCTCTTGGTGTTATAGAATTTTAGAAGAGCTATTGTGATGGTTTCAGAGTTCTTGTGATGTCCAAAGTTGCTGGAACTGTAGTCAGTAAGTGTGAAAATGGCGACAAGTAGTGGAAGGGTTAGTACTGAACCTCCACCTTATGGATGTCACAGTGCACAGCCTGACCCAATTAATGCATTATACCCAATGGTTAATGAAGACGAAACACCCCTCCCTCGATCCTGGAGTAGCAGGGATAAATACAGCTTCATTGGGTTGTCACAAAATAACCTACGAGTCCATTACAAGGGTAAGTGACAACATCGCTCTCAAGCCCCTTTGTTTATATTTGTATTTCTCAATTTTACTCGCATAATTCGGATGTATGTGGAGCGTGGCTCATTATTTAATGCAAGTTCCACCTTCTGTTGGTAAGTTGATCAGGTAGCGATGTATCGTAAAAGGCGTAGGAATTTTACATTTAATGAAATCTACAGGGTACGAGAGGCCTTTGTGTTGGGAAGAAGCGATCAGCTGATTGCGACGCAATCGAATGCATTATACTTTTTCGTCTCATATGATCCACCATCAGCCTAATCTTCAAATTTCGTCAGGGCTGTAACTTCAGCCCTTTAATGAACATACGGGACGATTAAATTTTCTTAGATTTCACGTTGCTCATTATTTCTGGGCTTCTCGCGAACTAGGTTATTCACCTGTAGTCGTAGCCTAGACGAGGCCCAACATGGATTCACGATGGCTTAGACTGAACCCTCATTTTTTATACGTGACAAGTCGGTAAAGGTTACTTTTATACCACCAATATTCAAGGATGTAATACAGAGTTTTTCTGATGGCTGTTAAAGTGCTTCTGGACAAATTTGACACTCATTTCCATTGAGGACAGTAAGAGATGAAATAAGGTTATCATTATACAACCCCAACCCCCCTAAGCCAGACAAAAATAGCAGAGAACTCAGGAGATTCTGGGTATTTGAGTGACGATCAGATATTAGTACTAGAATACTACCTATAGGTAGGTAGGTAGGTAGTAATGCATCCAAACCCAACCTACCCTAGCCTAGATGTCGGGTCCTAACCTGACCTGTGGGCTTTGGGGGTGTGCCACTCCTTTATTGGTGCCGACACCTAAGTCTTTCCTGGCTTTCCTGAAATAGGCCAGCTTAGTAGGGTGGTTCCTACCTGACTTGGGGCAGGACTCCCACAAAATCATTATACCTAGAAAAGTAAATGATATTCTGGTAAAATTTCAGGCTACTAGGCCACTGCGTCCATCTGTCTTGGCATCTTCCTGTTCACATGCAACATGGCTGCTATGTTTAGTAGCAGCCCCATGGAAATGAATGTAAAAGTATAAAGACAATAAAAATAAATATAATTAAAAGATATAGGTACTGAAACAAAGACATAAAAAACTAGATGATAAGTTGCCATTAGCAGGAATTAGGGAATGGTAGTGGTCTGCTATTTTGCAGACATTCTTACCAATGATAAAGAATAGTTTACATTTTTGCTAGTAAAATAAAATTAAAATAAAAATGAATTGTCCTTAGCAGGAAGGAAATAACTTAAGAGGCCTTGGCAATTTTTGGCTAGGTTGATTATAAATAGTAATGCAGTTCAGATTGCTGACAAAGTATGTGACTCAGGTTTATTAGGCTATCGGAGTGGTTTGTCTTAGTGTTCAAATAAGAGATGTTTAAGGGTTTTCAGCAGTCTTATTAAAATTATTGCTTTTGTTAAAAAATATCTTTAATGTACTACAGTATAAAAAAAATTTGGTTTATTGTTTAAAGAATATCAGACTATTGGAACTCGCATCAGTCACAATCTGTGTAAGATGCAACATGGGAAGCTGCAAAATTTTTTCAGTAAAGCAGCAAGATTTATAAAGGTGCTGCATCTGTTTACAGGATCACCTTTGTAATTTTTGACTTCCACTGTCTCCTTCAGAGCCAAAGTAATATTAAAATGTGTTATGACTCATCATATTATCAAGACTGGGTATCAACACAAGACTAGCTACAGATAGTCGAATGCTGTTCGAACCAAAGTTGGAATGTTGGTTTTAGAACCTGTAAATTTGGCACTCTAAGATTGTACTATAAGCTCCCACTTGATACCAGAAGGACTGAGTGTTACGACAGTGCGGACTTGGCAATTACTGTGGAGTACCGCCATACAAATTTCTGATTTCCTCTATGAATTATTATTGTGTATGTGACAAATGAGTTTATGGGTCTTGCAGAGAGCCTTTGTCAGAGTGTAACCTTAAAAAAAAAAAAAAGAAAAGAAAAAGTATGCAGTGCTATGATAGTTTGAGTGCATTCTTTCTTTAGCAGTTTTTACTATAAGTGTTGCTACAAACCACCTTTTGTTTGTTTCCCCAGTCCCTTAGCTACATCTGTGGTATTCATGAAATGGAATGTAAAGTTATAAGAAAGTGCCTACAGTAGCAGCATGTTATCGTAACCCTTGTATGTACGTGTATAAGATTTTCATAACATACCTGAAATGGGTTTTTGAGGTAGTGCTGAATTACATTTACAGAGTCAATTGTGTCTGTGTTCATTTGTAATTATGAAGTACTTTAACTTATTAATGAAGAGGTGAGTACTTATGCAAATGGAATATAAACTGAAATTTGTTCCGATACGTAATACAAACCATCGGTCCTTTAACAATAGGAAGTAGCTAGCGGCAGCTGGAACGGTCGTAAGCTTCGAACAAGGGGAGAACGGTAGTTAACTGCTTGTCCGACAGTCGCGCGGCGCGCGACTGGGAGGTAAACAAATCACTTTTGCTTTCGGCCGCGGGTGTGAAGGACGTGTTCGTCATCGCTCTCTGCCCGCTTCATCGTCGTATGCTTTGTTTATATTGTGTTTTCTACTAATGGTTTGTTTGACTTGAAAATGAAACTGTAAGTACACTGTTTTCATTTTCATTACTTAATTATGAACCAACATGGAGTTATCGCCGTAGATGCGGCGATTTCCTCTCTTTTCATGAATTGAACCCTTGAATTATGTCTCGGTGCCGAGGGCGGGCGCGCTCGCGCCAAGTCATGTATTTTGGGCGAAAGTGTGTAATTGAAAAATGTAAGTACTCTTTTCATTATATTTTTGCCCTGTGCGTTCGTTACCGAGAGTGTGATTGCGCTCGGCACGAGCCTTTTAATTTTGTATAATAGAATGCAATGAAAGTGGATTCGCAATTGCAAAATTCTTTTCATTTTCATTTATTTATTTGCATGAAATTTAATTTGGATCAATTTTCGTTCTTACCCGGGAATTGATCCTTACGATTTTTTTATGTGAAAGTGAAATCGCAATTGCAGTATTCGGTTTCATTTTCATATATATTTTATGATAGCATCATATTATTGGATCAAGTTTCCGTTCTTACCCGGGAATTGATCTTTTTCCCCTTTAAGTTCTATGAAGTGAATCGCAAGGGCAGTATTCTGTTTCATTTTCATATTACTTTTCACTGCTGTGCGGGGTAGGGGAAGCGAAGGTCTGCCAGGAAGTCGTCGGAAAGCTCTCCCGCGACTCCCTTGGTATCCGATTCTTCGTCTTCCTTCCTGCCCCCCGCTCAGCTTCTTCGTTGTATTTTGTATTTGGGGTCTTCCTTGCGTTCGGGATGGGGCATGTCTTCCCCCCGTGCGTGAGGGAACCCCTCTTACTAATCTATCTATGTTACCGCAGGTGCTACATCCGTGGGAGACGACCTTGGACAGGTATGGACCACCGCGGCGGCAGGGCGTGCCTAGCATCCACGGGCTGCTGCAGCGTCTAGCGAGGTCTGGGGCGGTCTCCACTACTACCACGGCCACTTATGCTGCTCCCCCCCCTCCTGGTCTACACTCCCCATGCTGTGTCGATGACGCCGTCTGCCGCTACTAGGGCCGCCGCCATACCGAGGTGGGGTTGCCGCCGCCGCCTGTTTTCTTCGTGTTGCCTGCCCCAGACTTCCGCTGTTCCAGCAGCTCGCCCCTGGTACCGGCCGCCAGGACCCAGGTTCCGCTGTCTGCCGATGATTCTACGAGGCGATCGCTGGGCCTGCCGTACCTGCCGCTGATGTGATTCCCGCTGTTGGCTTGGCTGTCCCTATGGGTCTACCGCTACCGCTGTTCTGCCGCTCCTGAGCTGGTTGCTGTTCCTGTCGCTCCTGGTTCCTGACCTGTCCATGCTGTCCTGCCCACGGTGTGTCTTCCCCAGTCCCAGGTCCTTCCGGACAGGTGCAGTCGGGCCGTGTTGCTTCGGCAATAGCTAGCGGCTCCGGCCTGGATGGAGGACCTGACGACTGTCCTGCGTGAGCTGACGAGGAAGAGGAGAAGAGGAAGCTGTCATCTTCGTCTTCATCGTCTGCTGCTGCCTCTTCCCCTTCGACTTCTAAGGCCCATAAGCCGAAGAAGAAGAAGGCTGCCTTCCCCCCCTAAGAAGTCTCCTTCGGGAACTTCTAAGGGCCCGTCCCACCCCGGTGGGACGGGGGGTCCTTCTGCTGGTCCTCCTGCTCCTTCGGGAGCGGGGCCCGTCTCCCCTTCCGTAAGGAAGAGATAGACGGGGACCAGAGGAGTATCGGTTAGCTCTGGTACTTCCTCGCCTGGTGCTAGCGGCGATGCCGCTACGTCAGGTTCCGGCTCGGTCTCTCGTTCGCGAGAGATCCCGAGTGTACGTTCTCCCTCGGGAGACCGTGCAGCCAAGTTTCGGCGTCAGAGTTCGCTCGGCGCCAAGACGCGGCACGGAGCAGAAGGCTGGTGAGAGACGCTCAGGTGACTCTTGCCAGGCCAGCGGCCGCTCTTGCAGCGACCAGCTGGTAACCCGGGTTTTCCCCCCTAAGAAGGCTCCTTCGGGACCTTCTAAGGGCCCGTCTCGCTCCGGCGATTCGGGGAGCTCTTCTGCTGGTCCCCTGCTCCCTCGGGAACAGGGCCCGTCTTTTCTTCTACCAAGGAGAAGAAGACGGGGACCAGAGGAGTACCAGCTTCGGCTGGCACTTCCTCGCCTGGTTCTAGCGGTTCTGCCGCTAAACCAGGATCCGCCTCGGCTTCTCGTTAGCGAGAAGTACCGAGGGACATCTGGTGGACGGTCCCTCACCGGGCGGGAGACCGTCCAGCCAAAGTTCCGTTGGACACCCGAGCTCGCTCGCCGTCAAGACCGAAGCGCGGAGCAGAAGACTGGCGAGTGTCGTGCAGACGACTCTCGCCAGGCCAGTGGACGCTCTCGCAGCGACCAGCTGGCTGCTCGGGTTGACGTGACGGTCGCTGACCAGCCACGAGTTGAGGCGAGGAAGGGGTCCCCGCGGCCGTCGGTACCAGCCACGGCTGGTACCAGCGGCTCGACGCGCCGAGATGGACGCTCGCGGTCTCTCCGCGACAGCGAGCCTAGCAGGTCACCTGACGCCGCTCCCATCGGGACCGGGCGGAGCCGGTAACCAGCAACAGCTCGCCTGACGCTAGAGATCAGAGTCGACTATCTCAGCCGAGCCTCTCGCCCCAGGCGAGCGGCAAAGCTAGGCCTGCTGCTCGATCGCCACCGCGGGTGGACGATCAGCAGCAGCCTCCAAGCACGCTGGTCCTGCCAGCGAGCTAGGGGGGAGCGTCAGGTCTGCCTTCTCCTGTACCTTCAACCTCCTCGGGCTACACCGGGAGGAGCGAGGTACCTATGAGGGATCGCGAGAGGTGCGCCGCTCGCGATCCCGCTATGACGCCGTATGGACCAGGCACGGTTCTAGGACCGACCAGGACATACGCGCAAGTAGCTGGAGGCGACCGTCAGGGGTCTGCCGCTGTTCCTCCTTCTGAAGGAGGAGTATCTCGGGATCTGTTCTTGTTGGAGGGACTGGACGGTCCTACTCCGCAAGACGCGGTTTACTCCCGAGATACAGAGGAATTTGCAGAAGTCCATTAAGCTGATTCGTCAGCATAATGACCTTGCGGAAGCATTGCCGCTCCACCAGCAGAGCCCACGTCTCTGCTCGAGTCGTTTTGGGGCCCGAGAGGGAACCCAAACCGACGGTGGGTCTGCCGCGATCGGAGCTTGCCGATTCTGTCTCGAACCAGTCTCTCTCGTCTCCGGACAAGAAGGCTCTCTCAGTTCTGGCCGATCGATCAAGCAACTTCCACCTCCTCTACTGCGACAGCGGCGTTTCTACGTGTCTTCGGACACCGTATTTAAATACTCCTTCGGTCCTCCTGAGAGGTTTCGACCTCGACGAGGACTGGAATGAGTCGGAGGACGGTATCGGCTCTCTCCTGTCAGGTGTCGATCAGCCCCACCCAGACGACAGTGGCGGCAGACCCTTACCTACAGTGAGAGTTCGTAACCCTCCGCGGGAAAACGTTTTCTCCTGACGATACGTTTTCCCAGACTCTGAGAGGCCATCGCCGCAAGGTGATGGCTGCTCCTACCCTTCTCCTACTGCTAGTTCCACTGGGAAGGCGAGCGAGTATCCAATTCCTCCCCCATTCCCTCTCTCCTTACGGCTACGAGGGAAAGGGGAGGGATCCTACAGAGATTTCTCTGTAGGATCCCACGTTCGGGACTGCGCTACCGGGGGGAGGGGGGCCTTCGGGTCCTACCTGACGTAAGCCCGGTCGTTGAGGAGGAATCCTGCCCCATTCTCGATTTCTACGGGAATCGAGAGGACCACCAGCCGATATCGTTTGACGAATTCGGTTGGTGGTTTCGCAGACTGCTTTAGAATTCTACGGAATTTCTAGCGCATTCAGTGTTCGAGTTTCTTACGATCTCCAAACACTTACGCGAGACCACGGTCCAACGTGAGCGAGACGAGAATCCCCGATATACACGATAATCGGAACCTCGCCTATTCTCGAATTCCTGGAATTTCTAGCATTGGGAAGAAGACTGCTGCTGAAAGAAACTATCTCACAGTGGCCGACCAACCTGGAATAGAGAAGATCGGACGGGAATATCCAGTTTGGCTTGAACTATCGTCTTAGTATTCTGTTCACCATTGAAGCTTTCCTTCGAGGAAGACTTCTCCTTCACTCTCTTTGATAGAGATCGAAGGTGGTCGATCTCCAATCCTTATTTTGTTTTCTTGAAGGAAAGAATTTAGGATGGAGATCGTTGTTCAGAATCCTACAAATATACTACGTATATTAACCTCGCGACATGATTCTACTAAGCAGTTGAATTGTCCGAGGGGTAGGCGCATATCCTAGTTTATCTACGGATTGCGACTTAGAAGAGAAGTATTCTAATTGAACTGCAACTCGGGGTTGCCTGCAACCTCCCAGGAGTTTTTCAGTTTCAATTTTATATACTTATGGTTTTGGTCACGACAACACCATTTCAACTTTTATATTTACCGAAATTCGTTTCGCCTAAATATAATTGCTCGAGCATATCTTTTATGCTCGGTAGTTCTAGCCGAACGCATTCCTTCATGGAATAATGGATTACATGGCAACTCAGGATGACGAGTCGGCGAGAGATCAGGCTCAACTACTGCGTATTGAACTGCCTGACAGCAGCTTAGTATCAGCTGGGCCTCTGAGATGCACTGTCAGTTATGTCTCTCTCTCCCCTGGTTTGATTGACTACCGAACCGTATCTCTGCCCAACAATCATGGACTTAGGTCTCTGATTAATGGGGATTCTCGCAATAATGAAGGACCATCTACTGCTGTGACGCTAGATTCCATCGCCTTCGACATTGCGAGAATTTTCAACAGAGATATCTCTTGGACTCTTTCATCTTTCTGTTTACCGCACGGTAACAGAAGTCTGTACAAGTCTCCCGCTGCATCGCACTGCGATAATGCGAATGATTTTGCAGACATCTGAGTTTGTCTTCAAAATATCTCGTATTCGTAGGTGTATAATTGTTCATTGTTCAACCCGAATTACGAGATGTGTCAGAAGACATCGCCTACTCTCCGACCTGACAGCTCTACTTCCAAATGTTCAGCCCATGAGAAGCAGTTCTTCAGGCGGCTTTCCCCTGTGTTTTCATTACTGAAGAACGCCCCGCTTTCATTGCAACTACGACTTCTCACCGGACAGCAATGAAATAGCGGTTAGCGTTTTCAGTCATTTGTAAGCACAGGTTATGAATCTTGAGAATCCTTCTCTCGATTCATCTGTGAAGACGTAGGTTGCATTCAATATCTTACCTTCGTCTTCAACGGTACATAGTGTTGTTTCTCCTTAGCTGAGATTCAACAACCATGAGATGTTTTACCTTCAGGGACCTCGGTCTCTAGAAGGCAATTGACTTTCGCCTGTTGGGCACATGCCTTAAGAGAATCATCACCTCGCTGTCCGGCATTGGTGACAAACAAATACATTATTTGTTTGGTCTCTCGGCATAACCCTTTAAAGGCGAAGGTCACGTGACTTACTCGGATGCTTTGACAACTTGCCTCCTACCGAACGCAGTCAGACTCAGTCGGCAGCTGTCAGAGCGCCCGAGTCAGTTACGAACTACGCTGTTGACTTAGTTCGGTTGTTACAGAGCAATCATTACTTCGTTTTAATAGCTTGTCACAGTACCATACCATTGACACCCACCATGGAGTGTCGGTGTCCTATCCACTACCGAGAACTTCGCTGCATGGGGATAGGAGGATGCGAGAGACTTCGTGGCAAACGGACAGACCAGTATGGGTACTGGACATCACGAAGTAGAGAAGAGGGATAGGTCATGCGACTATTTCCTTCTTTTCCTCTGAGGAACTGCATGACTTCTCTGCGAAGTCAAGCATCCAGGGGATGGGGATCCGTGACGCTCGATTTCGTACCGAACTTCGTAGCGAAGACTCAGAACCCTTCGGTCCCTGACGATTGGTTCGAGTCGTTCACAATCCCCTCCCTAATGGACTTCACCGCCTTCGATGCGAAGGAGATGCTGCCTTGTCCGCAAGAACTTCTCCGTGGCGCAGGTACTGAAGGCAGGGGTCTGGTCCAACCAGACCACATGCCCTTCCTTCTACCTTCGGGATATTGCCCACAGGTCCTTGGATCTTTTTCCTTGGGACCCGTGGTGGCTGCTCAACACGTTGTGTAGCGAACCCAGACCCTCGCAGGCTGAACAGCATCGAGTCCTGGTGTGACCGTAAGAATGGATGAGTGAATGAGAGTGTGACTGGCTCCTCTTCCCATCTTTTTCTTCCCCTCTACCTGTGGTTAGAGGGACACGGTCGTCACCCTGCTGGATAAGGACAAGATGCAGGTGAGCTACTCAACAGAGCCCCATCCTATCCCTTTCACTAGGGATAGGAGCGTATATCCACCACTTCCTCAACAAGGGGAGGAAGTGGATGCCAGCTTGAGACAACCCATACTTTATGTTACGCCTCTTGCAAACAGGAACAAGTTCTTGCTTGCTGGTACGAAGAGATACGCTTGCCTCTCTCTTAGTACTCGGCCCAGAGGTCTGACCATTGATCCTGCGGTGCACACACCCCGATCAATCGGACAGAGGCTTGGATCCCTCCCTCGCTCTTACGACCAGGGAGGCATTCAGGGACCGGACGAACACCAGTCTGTTCATCAAAAGACTCAGATTCCTCCCACCAAGAAGTGTCTTCCTATTGTTAAAGGACCGATGGTTTGTATTACGTATCGGAACAAATGACAATTTGTCGAAAATTGCATTTTTCCTAACTATACAAACCTGAGGTCCTTTACATATAGTCCCTCCTCATGCACCCCTCACTCTGCGTATTTTGCATGGGCCAAAAGCAAAAGTGATTTGTTTACCTCCCAGTCGCGCGGCGCGCGACTGTCGGACAAGCAGTTAACTACCGTTCTCCCCTTGTTCGAAGCTTACGACCGTTCCAGCTGCCGCTAGCTACTTCCTATTGTTAACCCCTTCTTTACCGGGTGGGTGAGCAGAATGTAAACATTGCGTTTTGCTGCCGAACTGAATCTCTCGGTAGTGACTCAAGTTTGGAGGGGTGCCGATCGTAAAAATATTTGCCAAAATACACTAATCAAGACAGGCTAATGAAATTATCAGTATTATTAGCACTATAATAACGCATATTCTCTGTTAGTTTTATCATCCTACAGGGAAAATAAATGATTTTATGAAAAAAAAAATGTGAAACTCAGTGTCCCTTGTACAAGGGACACTGGTGGTCGGTGAGAAAACTACGGTCTTGAATAGAAATTCGGTCTTACAGAATGTTGGTATATCGCACCTGGAACATGCACATAAAGTAATTACAAATAGAACCGTAAATAAGCACGTAATAACAAAAAAAGAGCAAAAAACCTTAAAGCGAAAGCCCCGCCAATAAATATGGAAATCGCAAATTTTATAGTATATCTTTCAAAAATTGGTCAATGTCATTTTCTACGTTTTTTCTAAGATTAGTTTCATCACAGAAAACAACTTTAGGGGCATCAGGGGTATCTAAACTAATTTTTCAAGTTTCTTGTCCTCAGAAAAATCGCTTTTTCTCTGGTTTGGTTTTTTTATATATATAAAGTTACTATAAGGCTTTATTTCTACCTTCATTTATCTGGTGTTCATATCTTTTATTTGTAAAATGTAATGTGAATAAATAAATAAATACAGTAAATGATGATACAACTGGTTTTTTACTTGGGTAGAAGTTATTACATGTTTACGCTTGTCTGGTTTTGTGATTTTTTGTTGAGACGCAGTTCATCTGTCACCTACACACTACTATAAGCAATAATAATATTTTTTTGGGTTCATCATACGTCTGGCATCGTGTCATACTGTTTATTTTGCTCCAAACTCTTCAAACCGAAATTACAGAATGATTGGAAGTCCCTATCTGAAAAGAGGAGTTTTGGTGGTACTACGCATACCACCTTTATGCACCCGGTGCGGTGTAGTAGACTTGAATGGTGGTACCCACCTACCTCCAAACAAACTTTCGGTAATGAAGAGGTTAAAGGACCTCAGGTTTGTATAGTTAGGAAAAATGCAATTTTCGACAAATTGTCATATTTGTAGCTAAATAGTAGCAGAAAGTGTAAGGAATAAGGAACAGGATGCAAACCAATAGGAATGATTAGAACCTTGTAGAGAATTGGCATTGACTAAGACCAGGTGAACATTCAGGTAGAAACTGCTTAAGTTGGAATGCTTAGACCAGTGGAAATTCTGGTATGTAGTCATATTAGTGTTTGATTTGTTGATTCTGAAATTTGTACCTTTTCATATCAAATATAAAGAGCGTGTAGACATGATAAATGAATAATGTGCAGTTTAGCATTGATTATAAGATGAGTTTTGATGTGTTACAAATATTCTCTAAGTACATAGGATCTTTGAAAAATACTCATATTAGCATGAGTCTTAGTAATATATACGTGTAATATATATCTATATATATATACGTATATATATATTATATATATATATATATATATATATGATATATACCCCATGCATAACTGTGAATTTTCCCCCAGTAGAATCTTTGAGAGCAGACAGGTTGGTACAACATTCTTTAAGAATATCATAATAGAATTCATTGGAGTATGTATGAAAGTAGATACATTTTATTTTAATAAATACTTTCAGAATTTCCTCCTTTGGTACATTAGTCGAGTTATTGTCATCAGTAACATTTAGTGTGGAAATGGAAAATTATGTTAGCCTTCCCAATGTGGATTGTCTAATACATGGAAGTAGGAATGGCTTTAAATATGGTTTATGCATAAAACATACAAATATATTTGTCTATTACTTTTTATCCAGGCAAAAGCAGTAAAGAAATCAGTTTTCACTTCAGTGTTCTGTAGATCATTATCTACATATAGCCCTGAGTATTGATGATAATATACATGTGATTAGTAATACCAGTGTCTATCCTTGGTACATATGATCAGAATCTTCATTTAAAGTGGCAGTATTAGACTACAATGACAACAGAGAACCCTAAAACAGAAAATCCTGCTTTCACCACTACTAGGCCTACTACTCTGCTTAATACCTAGTTGGCGTCACTGATTTTGATGAGCCATTTTCAGGATTTGGCAATACTCTTTAAATGGCTCATTTCATAATTGAAGCATTTATAAAATTCTCATGGAAACCTGAGTACTAGAGTAGTTTCAAAGATATTCCATCTTCTTAAAACTACAGTTAATGTTGCAATTACTATAACATAAAGAATTTTATCACACCCTCAAGGGGTATACCATACCAAATCCCATAAAAGTCATGTGACAACTTTTATTTTGGTCAACTGGAAAATCACTTGGAAAGAGAATAGAATACTATCATAAAAAATTTTAAGAAGTGCATAGTACTGTAGTTTATTTTTTATACTTGAGTAAATTATTAAAAAAAAAAAAACATTAATATTGTGCATATATTTGCACATGCTAATACTCATCCATTTCATTGAGTCTTCCACGCACTGACTTTGAGATTAAAAGAAAATTATGGTGACGATAAAGATTTGGCACAAACATGTTCAAGCAATTCTTGCTGTACCGTTGGTCTGAAGACATACACACAAAACAAACAAATGTTTATTTCTGTACAGCATTATTATCTTTTATTATTCCATTCCATAAGTGCAGAGGGATCATCAAAGTGTTCATTTTTGTTGTCATAGTACTTTCATGTTTGAGGAGGAGATTAGCTCGTCTCAGAGCTTCTCTTCTGGCAGGTGTGACGTGGTAGAGGTAGAGGGAGTGGAAGGAAAAGTCTATGATTCTGTTTGACCTTTTGGAAATACAATGTGATTGCTATCTGACATTTTTTACTTTCCATTTCTCTTAGAAATTGTTTCAAGCAATCTGTACCACTTTTGTAGGTTAACGTATATTTTAATTTTCTCTTAATAATTGCAGGTCATGGAAAGAATCACAAAGATGCAGCTAGTGTACGTGCAACAAATCCTATTCCTGCTGCATGTGGTCTATATTACTATGAAGTGAAAATTGTCAGTAAAGGCAGAGATGGGTGAGTTGTTTGAAGCTTTTCAGATGTTTATTTTATAATTTAAAGGTTTGCTTCCATTCATATATGTTCAGTAGTGTATGAAATTGTGCAAAGAAACAGAAACTGGTAGTGCTAATCTTCTTAACTTGGCATAAGTTAAGGTGGAATTAAGTTATGAAAAATAAATGGTTCTTAAAAGATACGTATACTGGTACTTTTTATGGTGTACATTTTTACTCATTATTTATTGATATCATCACCACCCCTAACACACCATCACCCCTAACACTGCGATGTAAAGGACTTTGTGAAATTCTGCCAGTAATGCTGTCCTGTGTATTGACTCAAATCTTCCCTCTTCTTCAGCTTGCTTCCTGTTTCATAGTTCTCATCTAAGATTTGGGCTGCAACTCCTCGGGTGCTGAGAGAAGCCCATTTCACACTTTTCATGTATTAGTATTGAGAAGTATAGTAGACCTTATACAAGGCGTATACATTTTGCTGTTTACTAATGGGATACAGGCTGTTGGAATTTTATTGGTTTGTCATTTCTGTGTTCCTAACGTAACAGAAATCCTTTATCGATAGTGTGGCTTGTCCATCTACCACCACTTAATCCTCCTCTTCTTCTCATGTTGCTTTCCCAGTTGCTCTTCATATACATTTTGGGAACTGAAAATGTCATGTTTCATTAGCAGTATTGTGCTTATGACACTGTATGTTACATTTGATGAATTGTGCAGTATTGTGAGTGTACGGCTGTGCCTTGCTTTAACAATACATCCACAGTCTTCTCTGTGTATTTTTCTTTTTTCTTTACTAGTTACCATCAGCTTTTTTTCCCTTTTTTTATTAATCCGAGAAATGCGTCGGTGTAATTTTTCAACTGTCCAGTGTTGCGGCTATCTTGACAAAAATGCTACTCTTCAGAATCTATTACATAACTCTACCAATGCCTTTGTAATTGTGTGCATATGTCAACAAAATATTTTTTCCCTCCTTTTCTTTATTATTTTCTTATAAACCATCAAAGTTACTTTTATTGCACGACCTGGCATTTTGCCCAATAAATAGATGGTGTGGTAGTACCATGGGTAGCGGGCCTGTCAATAGTCACTCAGGGGTGGGGAGGTCATTGGGTATTCCGGGCTTGTTTTTGGGCCCGGTAGAGGATAACATATTTTTGCTTACTATACTAGTACTTATGTTGTGATGTTTTAGCCTATTTTTGGTAAGTAACCATTACAACTTATACTGCATATCAGAGACTGTAGTGATGATGCAAATTACACTATATTTTCATATCCTTTGATATAGACTATTTTATTGTAGTGTTCTTACCGAACAATTATAGAGCCGTGATTTCCACGAGCGGCAGGATACTAAATTCAAATTTAGCGCGTCGGCGTCGCCAACACTGTGGTGATGACGTCATCTCCCTCCACTCGCGGGAGAACCAGGTACAACTGCCCAGGTGAATCCAATTCTTTTCCTCCTGCCGGCGTCCGGTGAACATCGGTGGTCGGTGCGGTTGGATACTTTGCTTCGTTTTTTTTCTTGTGGAATTGATCTTCGGAATTGGTGAAGTACCTCTTTTTTGGCGTTGTTGTTATTTTGCTTTTTATTTAGGCGTTGCCATGTCGGATTCTAGTCCGTCGGGAGTTAGGTTTTGCATCTCAGGATGTAAAACTAGATTATCCAAGTTAGAATATGATTCTCACACTAAATGTGTTAAGTGTAGGGGACAGTTTGTTCAGCAGATCGAACATGTAACGAGTGTAGTGATTGGACTGATTCTCAATGGAAGTTTTTTAGTTCATACTCGGAGAAATTAGCTAAAGACAGAATTAGAAAAGCAGCGCTTAGGGAAAGTAGACTTAGCTCCGCTTCGTCTTGCGATGCTTCTGTTCCTTCTGTTTCTCCTCAAATTGTTATGTCTCCTTTAACTACACCTCCTATTCCTCCTACTAATCCCGCTTCTCCGGCTTCCCGTGTAGTTTTCTTCCGACACCATTGCCAGTCTGGAATCGAGGTAGATCAGAAATTTTTCGGTACTAGCGAATACGGTGTTGCAACTTGGTAATTCAGTTAAGACGTTTTTGGAGAAAGCGGCTTCGGGTAAGAGTGTAGTTGAGGGTGCGTCTGTCTGTCCTGACACGTCTCCTAGACAAAGGTCACTGTCCAGCTCCCCCGCACCGGGAGAACATACCGGAAGTCCAAGGGAGTCGATCGGGATTTGCCACAGACAGGCGCCTCTCTTGTTAGCCTGTTGCGCCTCAACAGGGCTCGTTAAGCGTTGGAAAGGTGTTGCGGTCAGAACGCCTTTCGAATGATTCAAGCGATTCGTCAACGGTCGCGCGGCGCTCTTGGCGAGATTCGCCCGTTTCGCGTCCCTTAAAGAGGCGTTCAGGCGCCGATTCTTCGCCTCCTCCATCAAGCGGTATAAGGAGCCTGAGAGTAGGGTTGCGCTCGGCCGTTAGCGGCTTGTCGTCGCCCTCAATCTGTGCCTTTTTCGGCTCCATCTACTAGTAGAGATTGTGGTTTTAGCGCTGTAGCTAGCAGTTCTAAGGGTGTTTCTTTAGGCGCTTTTTCCGTCTGTTACGCCTGATGCGCCTGTTTCGCCTCGAATTTCGGCGGCTCCGAGCGAGGGCGCAAGTAGTTTTTTCCGCCTCCTGCTGGAACATGTTTAGGCTCTTCCAAGCCTACGTTAACTGTTTTTGATTCGTCTCTGCGCCTTTGCGCAAGCAGTTTTAGAGATGTTAACCAACTGGATGAATGAGTCCAAGGGTGGTTCGAAACCTTCAGATCCGGTTGTAGTTCCGTCTACTTCTTCGGCGGTATCGGAGAATGAAGAAGAAGTAGAGGAGGAGGATTCACATCACCTCTCGTGTTTATTCACGTCCTCCTTAGATTTCTTCTGGTATCTTATCCAGATTATTTTGAGAAAGCGGCTCCGCGCTCCCCAACTACGACTTTTTTGATGAGGAGGAAAACTTCAGACCCTCTCCTCCCAAAACTTGTTCTATCTAAAGCGGTTAGACATTCGTTGAAAGAGACGGAGAAATGGATGTCTATGAAAAAAGAGACTTATGGGAAGGTCTCTTTTTGCTTACCCTCCCTCTAAGTTTGATTCGTAAGAGGTATAGGTTTTATGTAACTGGGGAAGCTCCTTCTCTGGGAGTTTCTGCCTCCTCCCAGGGAGACTTCTCCAGTTTAATCGACTCCTCTAGAAGATCTGCTTTCGCCGCAGCGAAAGTTTTCTTTACAGCGCCTGAGTTGGACCACGTTGTAAAGAATCAATTTAAACTTTTGGAAGTCTTTAGCTTTCCTTGATTGGACTATTGGCGCTTTAGCGGCCAAGATCGAAGACTGTCCTTCTCTTTCTCAGGAGTTAGCGGAGGATTGGATTGGTGTTCTGTCCTGTGCGGACAAATCCATTAGGGATGGATGTGATGAGTTAGCTTCGCTCATCGCCTTTGGTACCCTTAAGAAAAGGCAACTTTGGTGCTCCTTTGCTTCTAAAAGGGTTACGTCCCAACAGAAGTCGGCTCTCTTGTTGCTCCTTTTGTGAAAGATAACCTCTTTCCAGACGATGTAGTGTGTCAATTTCGTCTGCGCTAGATAAGAAATCTACTTCGGATTTACTGGCACAGTCTACTAAGAGGACCTAAAGCTCCTGTGGAGACTGTTCCTTCGGTTTCTCCTCTGGCCCAAGCGCCTTTTCGAGGGAGAAAAACCCAAGCGCTTCTTTCGCCGAAATCGAATTTGCGACCTCAGTCTAAGGCCTCGGCCAAGGTTAACAAACCTTCCAAATGAAAGCTCGGTTCTTCATGCACCAGTGGGAGCCAGGCTGGCTCTTTTTTGGGAGGAATGGGAAAACAGGAGGACAGAAGCCTGGGTAGTGCAAGTACTCAAGTTCGGCTATCGTATTCCTCTCGTTTCACCTCCCTCGCTCTCACCTGTGCCAATTCCATTCCAGGCATACTCTCCGGGCTCAGACAAATTTCTGGCGCTAGCCGCAGAAGTGGAAGCGCTTGTTCTCAAAGAAGCGATAGAACAGATAGAAGGGGATTTTCCTCCAGGCTTTTACAATCGCCTTTTTGTAGTTCCCAAGTCATCAGGGGGCTGGAGGCCAGTTTTGGATGTGAGCGCCCTGAACTTGCATGTCCAGAAAACAAAATTTCATATGGAGACCACTCGGTCGGTTTCTGGAGTCCATCAGACAGGGGATTGGATGGTCTCTCTGGACATGCAAGACGCTTATTTTCACATTCCGATACATCGCGAATCTCGGAAGTACCTGAGGTTCATGTTCGAAGGCAAGGTGTTTCAGTTTCGGGCGCTTTGCTTCGGACTAGCGACCGCTCCTCAAGTTTTCACCAGGGTTCTATCCCCGATAGGAAGCTGGCTGCACATATTAGGAGTAAGATCTCCCTCTATCTGGACGATTGGCTTCTCCGGTCGGAATCAGAGAGTCGGTGCATGAAGGACCTTGGAACAACTCTGGATCTTGCCAGAAAGTTAGGAATTCTGGTCAACAAACAGAAGTCCCAGTTGGTTCCATCTCAGAGCATCCTTTATTTGGGGATGATTCTGAATGCTCAAGTTTTTCGGGCTTTTTTCTGTCCCCGAAGAGGGTTCAAGGCTGTCTGGAGACAGTTCAGGAGTTCTTGGACAAAAAGGTAAGTTCTGCCAATCAGTGGATGAGGCTCCTGGGCAAATTGACGTCAGTGGAGAAATTTTGTGACGTTGGGAAGACTGCACATGAGACCTCTGCAGTTTTTCCTGAGAGCCTCTTGGTGCAGGAAGACACAACCAGACTCGATTTATCTTTCCTGTCACAGATCAAATAAAAGAGGACCTAAGGTGGTGGCTCTCTCGAGCAAGGTTGGAAGAAGGGTTAGATTTACGACCCATCCTCCCGAACCTACAGTTCTTTTCCGACGCATCGGACACAGGTTGGGGAGCCCTACTGGGAAATCACGGACTTCAGGAGCTTGGTCGGAGAAGGAGAAGAAGTTCCACATAATGTAAAGGAAACTGTTAGCAATTTTCTTGGGGCTCAGACAGTTTCGGAGCTTAGTAGAAGGTCGAGTAGTGGCAGTGCATTCCGACAACTCCACGGCTCTCTCGTACGTGCGGAAACAGGGGGGGACTCAGTCTTTCTCTCTGTACGAAGTAGCCAAGGATCTCCTCCTGTGGTCAAACGAAGCGAAGGTTCAGCTAGTCCCGAGATTTGTTCCGGGAAAGATGAACGTCCTGGCGGACGAGTTAAGTCGTCAACAGCAAGTGTTACCTCTGGAGTGGACTTTGGACAACAAGATTTGTCAGAAACTTTGGCGCCTTTGGGGACGACCGTCAATAGACCTGTTCGCGACATCAAGGAACAACCGTCTTCCTCTCTTTTGTTCTCCAGTCCCAGATCCTCTAGCTTGGTCGGTGGACGCAATGCTGTTGGATTGGTCGGGTCTGGAAGCTTATGCATTCTCTCCGTTCGGTCTAATAAGAGAGGTGCTGAACAAGTTCATGTCGCACAGCAATGTAACGCTAACGTTAATCGCTCCCTTTTGGCCCAGGAAGGAGTGGTTCCCGGACCTTCTCCAGTTGTTAGTAGACTTCCCCAGACTTCTTCCTCCAGAGAAGTGGCTTCTCAAACAACCTCACTTCAAGAGGTTCCACCAAAACTTGTCCGCTCTAGCTCTGACAGGGTTCAGACTGTCCGGAATCTTGTCAGAGCGAAAGGATTTTCAAGAAGAGCTGCAGAAGCTATCGCTCGTTGTAGGAGAGAGTCTTCTAACAAACTCTATCAAGGGAAGTGGAGAATCTTCAGAGAGTGGTGTAGAAGTGCTAAAGTCTCTACTTCTGCGACCTCTTTTAACAGGAAATGGGGGGGCGATCAGATTTTCTGCTATTTCTTAGGAACTCTAAGAACTGGCTCCTTCGACGATCAGAGGATATAGAGCCATGCTCTCTTCGGTTTTTCGACATCGAGGTTTGGATATTTCCTCCAATTCAGATCTGTCGGACCTCATTAGGTCTTTCGAAACCACTAAGCTCGCGCAAGATACAGTGGCTTGGAACTTAGATGTGGTGCTTAAGTTCCTCATGGGGCCACCGTTTGAGCCTTTGAAGTCGGCTTCACTCAGGAACTTGACTAAGAAGGCACTCTCTTATTGCACTAGCTTCTGCTAAGCGTGTCAGCGAATTGCACGCTATAGACAAAAGAGTCGGTTTCTCTCAAGGCAATGCTGTATTTTCGGTATCTTTGACCTTCTAGCCAAAAATGAGAATCCTTCTAATCCTTGGCCGAGGAGTTTTGTGGTAAGGAACTTATCTGATTTGGTTGGACATGAGGAGGAAGAAAGGCTCTTATGTCCAGTCAGGGCTATTAAGCAGTATCTGTTTGCCACTAAGGGTATTAGAGGACAATCTTCTAAGCTCTGGACCTCGGTTCAAAACCCTCCCTCGTCCTCTTTCTAAGAATGCTATATCGTTCTTTATTAGAGAGCTTATCAGGGAAGCTCACTCGCAGTCCGAGAACGACAATCTTCGTTCTGAGAGTTAAAGCTCACGAGGTTAGAGCAGTGGCAACTTCTTTAGCATTCAGAAAGAATTTATCTTTAGTTCTTCGATTCTTCAGAGCACGTTCTGGAGATCGAATTCGGTTTTTGCGAGTCATTATCTCAAAGAGATAGAAACGGTTTTCAAGAACTGTAAAACGTTAGGTCCGGTGGCGGTTTCTGGCATGGTGTTGGGAGAAACGGCACAGGGGTCGTCACCCTCTATGCTAACTTTTCACCTTGAATAGGTTGTCGAGTTCAAGGGAAGCTGGGGGTACTGAGTACCTGGGATACGCACCAGTCTGTTAGGTCAGATTTTACAATGGTTGGGTATATATGTTTTTAAATCTGGTGTTGGTGACAAATGTTTGTATGATTGAATTTCTGGTCTTAGCCCAGGGCAAGGGCAGGGCAATCTTTGTTGTTACTATCCTCCGTCAGTCAGCCTTGACTCGCTTGAACTACGGAAGGATTCCACTCCTGTAGAGGCTAACTTTGGTCAAATTCCAATCCTCTACAATAGTAAGAAGAGCACCAACCAGAGGCAGTAACAGTCTGCTGTAGCTCTCTTACAAGGTAAGGTACAACAGACACCTTGAGTGTTTACTGGTATTGCATAAATGTAACCATTTAAAAATACTAGTGGTCCACTGAATCCCACCTTCCCATAAATGTGTAATCAGCTCTATAATTGTTCGGTAAGACACTACAATAAAAATGAAATTTTCATTATTAAAATGAAGTTTTATTGTATACTTACCGAACAATTATGATTATACCCACCCTCCTCCCCTTAGGTGGACGGACGGGCAGAAAGAATTGGATTCACCTGGCAGTTGTACCTGGTTCTCCCGCGAGTGGAGGGAGATGACGTCATCACCACCAGTGTTGGCGACGCCGACGCGCTAAATTTGAATTTAGTATCCTGTCGCTCGTGGAAATCACGGCTCTATAATTGTTCGGTAAGTATACAATAAAACTTCATTTTAATAATGAAAATTTCATTTTTCTCTTAAAAAATGAATGGTCTCTAGTTGCCATAGCAGCATTTACTGTTTACAAATAGTTTATTTGCTTCGCAAGTATTTTTTTTATCTATTCATATAGTGACTATTATTACCATTGCTATTATTGTAAAGTAGGGTAAAAAGATATGTCATATTTAGAGAGAATATTCTATCTTGATTACTTACTTGTTCAATAATAAAAACCTATCATATGTGAAGAAACAAAATGAGTAAAAGTGATGCAATCTCCTAGTCCTTTGCAAACATATCATATAATAGTTGTAGCAAACAATATAACTTTATATTTAAATCATATGAATAAGCAGTTATTGCAATTATGTAAAAAAAAGTTCTGATTATTGAAGTGTTTTATAAAAAAAAAAGCTAGTATAATTTGAATAACTTTACATAAACTTATGACCGAGGGGTTATTTGAGATTAGAGTAAATACAATAGGTTATTTTATTTTATTTTATTGTAAACATTTGAATAATACATACTACACCAAAACCTCAACCACCACTACCACCTAGCGTAAGAATATGCAAAAAATATAGAACATTTTTATCATGGAAATACGTAATGAATATAGACATTTCATAAGTTATTTCATAAAAAGGTTATTCTCTCTCTCTCTCTCTCTCTCTCTCTCTCTCTCTCTCTCTCTCTCTCTCTCTCTCTCTCTCTCTCTCTCTCTCTCTCTCTGACGAACAAACAAGAACTCAGAAAACAATACGCAAGTCGCTTTCATTGTTATCAAGATAGAGCTTTACACATACCCAATACAAAATAAACAATTACTATCATGGTAACTCAAACTGCTTGTTATGTTTATTACATTTTATTTTAAACAACCGCTCAACAGATACTCAAAAATAAAAAATAAAAACATTCGGGAGTGTTGCCATAATTTACACTAGGCAACTCTGTGCTGACATAGGTTTTGGGAGTTGCCGTGCATTTATTTCCCTTAGTGAGCAGGATATTATGTTGTGATATTATGTGGTTGTGTGTGTAAGTATGCTATTACAGGCGGCCCTCGGTTAGCGGCAGGGGTTCCGTTCCTGGCCGCCGACGCTAAGCGATTTTTAAAGCCTACGGCCACCGCACACCTCCTTTCGAAATAGACCAGTCAAAGGCGCCGTAATCCCACAATGGCGCAATAAGTAAAATTATATTTATGAAGTATAGTACTATAGAATTTACTGTACAGTAGTACTGTACAGCACATTATAGCATTGTAAATACTGTAAAGTGAAAAAAGCCTAGCTTTAATCCTTTGGGTGTCTAGAGTATGTAAAGATATAATAGTTTATACAGTGTACAGGTAGTTGTAGTGTTCAAGTTACGATCATTAGTCTTACGATAGTCCGATTTTATGAGAAATCAAATTACAATGGCCTAATTTTATCCATCTTCTAGTTACATAAGTTCAATAACAGCAAAAGAGAATGATGAAAGTATGGTTTTAACGTTATACTCGTTGCGTGAACGTGTATAGCCATGAACAACCGAAAAAAAACGAGAGAAATTATTCTTTTTTTTTTTTTTTTTTTTTCTAAGTACAACCGAACTGGATAACATCCGTTTGGCTTGTATTTCAATCATCGTACTACAGTACACTATTATTGTAGTTTTTATAAATGGCATTATGTATAAAATATAACTGAGATATCTTAATGTAATAACTATTCGCTATAGAATCAAAGATCATTATAGATGAAAGATCAACCGGGAAATATACTGTTAAATTTAAACCTAGTTATAACTGAAGCTGAGAAAACTGTTCAAGCTGCTAATGACCATTATTGTACATTGGCAACAAGGATAAAACTGCAGTAAACGTATGCCATCAAACACAACCGTAGATAAATTTGGGATAAAATCATTTTAATCAAAACTACTGTGCTTGAAAGAATACATTTTACTGTTGGTTTCACGCCGATATAAGATAAATAACGTAAAGTTCGTATTATGATGATATAAAGGATTATTGCGAACGGAATCACGTAATTTTTCACGCAGTAATCATGCTGCCAACGTAATCTGTTAACGAAAAAAAAAATAGTTCACATTCACAACGAGACATTCAATAAATATTTTCACCTAAAAACACGTTGTATAAGGAAAAATAACTTTTGTACATGCAACTTCCCCGGCAGATATATACTTAGCTAATGTCTCTGACGTCCCGACAGAATTCAAAACTCGCGGCACACGCTACAGGTAGGTCAGGTGATCACCCTCTCCACCATTCCCGTTTTCTAACCAGATTTTCTCTGTCGCCGGTACTGACAACATCGTTGTTGGTTCCTCCTGCTTGGAATTCTTGCTTGCTTTGCTGAGGATTGTTTTGGCGAAGTATTTAATCTTTGACTTTGGCATACGCTGTTTTGGACTGGTTTTTTGGATTTGGTTTGGAATTTTTCTTCAGTATGTCTGATGTTATACCTGAAGGGGGGCGCTTTAGAGTGTGTATGAAAGAAGAATGTAAGGTGAGGTTGCCGAAAGCTTCGGTAGATCCTCACACTCTGTCAGTAACACTTGTGGTGAATGTGAAAATTTGACTGAGCTTCAATGGAAGAGTTTGACTGCGTATGTTAAGAAATTGGAGAAAGATAGAATCAGGAAGGCTTTAGTTAGAAGTTCCAGTAGGTCCTGCTCTATTGATCAGGATGGTCATTCTAACCCTAATGTAGTTTCTCCTACTTCTAACGTAGTTTCAGCTCCTTCCCCCCGCAGCGAACTCGTAGATTCGTCTTCGGAGAGGGCTGCTATGAAAGCGTCAATCTGTAATTTGCAGTCGCAATTACGAGAGATGGAACAAGGTAAGAGTGAATTGTGCAGTGACGTGTGCAGTGTCCCCAGTGCAGTGGAGGGGTGTCTGACCGACTCCGCATTGCCCCTAGGCCTAGACCTCTTTCAGACTCCCATGACCAAGGGAGGAGGAATGTCGAAAGCCGCAAGGGGGATGTAGAGTATCCCCAATGGTCAGGCGTCCCTTCGGCAGAACCTGTAGGCTCGTCCCAGGCTGCCTTGGATCGCTACAGACAAAGCATCCTTGGGAAGTGTTTTTCCGACTCAGATTCTTCCTCATCGAGACGTGGATGGAGCTCCGCTTCGAAGTCTTGCCCCCTGAAGAGAGCCTGGAAGCCTCCTGAAGGAGACGCATTAGACTCCAGCCCCGAGCCTTTCTCGGAGTATTCTCCCGCTCAGAAGAGGAGAGCAATGAGGTCTCCTGATTCCTTTCTTCTACCAAGAAGTTCTTGGTGGGCCTACAAGAGCAGTTGTCTACGCTAGTAGGCTCTCTTTCCAAGGGGTCTTCTCGCAGGAAGGACTCCTCTCTTCCTGTCAAGAGCTATTTTAAGAGACCTTCTTCTAGTCGGCGTTCGGACCCTAGCAGGCGCCTCTCTCCTGGAAAACGCTCCTCGCCAGCTAAATCTTTGGCCTATGCTTCGTCTCATTACGGACGTTCGTCGACTCCTGCCAGGCACTCGTCATCGAGTAAACTCCTGGATTCTTCTAGACGCCCTGTGAAGGTCACAAGCCCCTCTCCTGGCAGGTGCCAGGAACAGCGCACCGTGCGTGGGAGTAGCGGACTCCTTTCTCCTTTCAGACGCTCTCCAAGGGATAGAAGCTCCTCCCCTTGCAGGCGCCAGGAGCAGAAGAGTCTCCGCTCTTCCCGTAGAAACTGAGAGAGCAGTGAGCATTTCTCTCCCCCCAGACGCTCTCGGAGAGATTCTAGCACCTCGCCTACCAGGCGCCAGCATGATGTCAGGCACTTTTCTCCTCCAAGGCGGGTTACTCCTTCCAGGCGCTCTCGACGTGACACTAGCGCCTCTCCGGGCAGGCTCCAAGAGCCTGAGAAGAGCCTAGTTAGTGATTCGCGCCCTACTCCTGTTAGGCGCTCATTAGGAGACGGAAGTTATTCCTCTCTCAGGATTCCTTGAAAGGAAGTAAGCTCCTCTCCTGGCAGGCGCCAGGAAGAGGGCAGGCACCTTTCTCCTCCAAGGCGCGTGGCTCCTGACAGGCGCTCCCTACATTACGCAAGCGCCTCTCCTACCAGGCGCCAAGAGCCTGGAAAGAGCCTGATTCTTGATTCGCGCCCTACTCCTGGTAGGCGCTCCTGCAAAGACTCAAGCGCTACCCCTCTCAGGCGCCAAGAGCCTGTGAAGCGTCAGGCTCCTAGCGGCTGTCGTTCTTCTCCTGCTAAGCCCCTTCCAGCAGAAGTGAGTTCTTCTTTTGGTAAAACCATCTCGAGAAGTGGACTTAGTTCCTCTTCCAAGCTTCCTTCTAAGGAGAAAAGCGCCTCTCCTTCTAGGACTCCTTCTCCGAAGAAGCCTTCTTCTCCTAATGCAACTTTTGAAGAAGTTTCAGAGGATGAAGCTCCTAAAGATGCAGGCGTCTCTGATTACAAGAGTCTGGCAGCCCTGCTCCTTCAGGAGTTCGGGGACTCGCTTCGCCCAGCGGACCCTCCTTCGCCAGGATCGCTTCTTTCGAGCACTAAGCTCTCAAAGTCCCCCTCTTTCGTCAAAATGCGCCCTACGCTTTCTATGAAGAAAGCAATTAAGAGCTTAGAGAGCTGGCTCCTCTCTAAGAAGGAAGCGAGTAAGACAGTTTTTTCCTGTCCTCCTCCTAAGCTGGCAGGTAAACCAGGTGTCTGGTATGACACTAAAGAACCCATGGGGTTGGACCTACCTTCTTCGGCCGATGCTGACTTCTCATCATTGGTGGATTCATCAAGAAGACGCTCTCTTCTGTCGACGAAGGCTTCTTGGGGGATGTGCAAAATGGACCATCTACTTAAGGGTCTTTTTCGCACCCTTGAAGTCTTCAACTTTATGGATTGGGCCTTAGGAGCTCTGGCCAAGAGAGCTCAGGACCCAGACTTCGTGACAATGGACGAGTTGGCCAGCATCCTTTCATGCTTGGATAAGGCTGTAATGGATGGGTCCACAGAAATTGCTTCCCTCTTCGGATCCGAAGTCCTTAAGAAGAGGGCGGTCTACAGCTCCTTTTTGGCTAAATCAGTGTCGCCTCTCCAGAGATCTGCCTTGCTGTATTCGCCCCTTTCAAGCCACCTGTTTCCGCAAGAGACTGTTAAGGACATCTCAAGGTCCTTATCGGAGAAGGCCACGCAAGATCTGCTAAAAGACTGAAGCCTGCAGTACCTTTGGCCAAAAGGGAGAAGATCCCTTTTCAACAGCCCTTTCGAGGGAGAACTGCCTCTAGATCCTCTCTTAGGAGCAGGAGACCAGTTAAGAGAGGAAAATCTTCGCGAAGATCTTTCACGAAACCCCAGTGAGACAGCAGTCCTCTAGACTACAGTAGGAGCCAGACTTCTGAAATTTGCAAAAGTCTGGGCTTGGGGGGGGGGTTGGGGGTGGGGGGGTGGGGGGGGGGGGGAACGCCTGGTCCCTCTCTATCCTCGAGAGAGGATACCTTATCCCCCTCAGGGAGAAACCTCCCTTAACAACAACTCCAAGGGAGTTAACAGCAAGATACTGAGATCCTTTACGAAGCCAAGCCCTTCTGCAACTAGTAGAGCAGATGTTGGACATGGAGGCAATAGAAAGTGTACAAGAGCTCCAGTCCCCAGGTTTTTACAACCGGTGGTTTTTAGCGCCGAAAGCCTCAGGGGGGTGGAGACCGGTCTTGGATGTAAGTGCCCTGAATCGCTTCGTGAACAAGACAAGGTTCACAATGGAGACGACATCCTCTGTCCTTGCAGCTCTTTGTCCGGGGGATTGGATGGTGTCCCTGGACCTTCAGGACGCCTATTTCCATGTGCTGATTCATCCTTCGTCCAGAAAGTACCTAAGATTTATGGTACAGGCAAAGTATTTCAATTTCGCGCCCTATGCTTTAGTCTTGCTACGGCCCCTCAAGTGTTCACGGGCCTGATGAAAAATGTAGCTCATTGACTACATCTGAAATGAATAAGGATCTCTTTGTATCTCGACGATTGGCTGATCCTTGCCCAGTCAAAGGATCGCTGTCTGGAGGACTTGAATTTAACACTGGACCTAGCTCAGTCCTTAGGACTGTTAATAAACCTCGGGAAGTCCCAGATGAATCCCCAGCAAAGCATTGCCTATCTGGGGATTCTGATGGATTATCGGGGTTTTCGAGTGTATCCATCCAAGGAAAGACAGGAGTGATGTATACAGAAAGTGAAAACGTTCCTAGAGAAAGAACAGTGTTCCGCGAGGGACTGGATGAGTCTTCTGGGGACCCTTTCCTCGTTGGAACAGTTAGTTTCTCTAGGAAGGCTTCACTTCACTTAAGACCCCTGCAATTTTTCTGAGGGAGAGTTGGGATCAGAATTACCAAGACCTTTCGGACTCCTTTCATCTCTCAAAGAGAATAAAGGAGGATCTCTGTTGGTGGTTAGAGCCAAACAGACTCAACCAGGGACTCTCGCTTCATTTACCGAGCCCTCGCCTAGTGTTGTTTACAGACGCCTCGGAGCTAGGATGGGGAGCGACTCTAGGCGCGAGAGAAGTGTCAGGCACCTGGAGTGGGGAACAGGTGTCTTGGCACATCAACAAGAAGGAGCTAGCAGCAGTGCATCTAGCACTCCTTCACTTCGAACCTCAAGTCTCGGGTGCCGTGTTGCAGGTAAACTCAGACAACACGACAGCACTAGCCTACATAAGAAAGCAGGGAGGGACTCACTCCTTCTCCCTATTCGAGAAAGCAAGGGAGCTGCTTCTTTGGAACGAGGACAGGAACATTACTCTCCTCACTAGGTTTATCCAAGGAGAAAAGAACGTGAGAGCAGACCTTCTGAGCAGAAGGGATCAAGTCCTTCCCACGGAATGGACTCTGCATTCAGAGGTGTGCAAAAAGCTTTGGAGCCTCTGGGGAAGACCCAATCTAGACCTGTTTGCAATGCATTGGAATGCGAGACTGGAGAACTACTGCTCCCCAATATCAGACCCAAGGGCAGTAGCAGTAGACGGTCTCCTTCTAGATTGGAAGGGGATCGACGGGTACACTTTTCCCCCTTTCAAGATCTTAGGAGAGGTAGTGAGAAAGTTCGTCTCAGCGGAGGGAGCAAAACTGACCCTCATCGCCCCGTTCTGGCCAGCTCAAGATTGGTGCACAGAGGTACTGGAATGGATGATAGATTTCCCGAGGTCCCTTCCACTACGGAACGATCTTCTCAAACAGCCCCACTTCGACAGATACCACAAAAACCTCCCCGCTCTCGGTCTAACTGCCTTCAGACTGTCGAAGGACTCGTCAGAGCGAGGGTTTTTTCACGCGGTGTTGCAAAGGCTATTGCAAGAGCCAGAAGACCCTCAACGTTACGCGCGTACCAGTCGAAGTGGGAGGTGTTTCGAAGGTGGAGCAGGGCCCAGAAGGTATCCTCTTCCAGTACCTCTGTGACAGACATAGCTGACTTCCTCCTGTACTTGAGGGAGAAATGCAATCTAGCTGTTTCCACTATCAAAGGCTATAGGAGCATGCTTTCCTCTGTCTTCAGGCATAGGGGCCTTAATACCGCTGAAGACAAAGATCTCCATGACTTGATCAGGTCCTTCGAAACTTCGAAGTCCAAGACTACAAAACCACCTAGTTGGAACTTGGATGTGGTCCTGAAATACTTGATGTCTGAGAAATTCGAACCTCCGCATACTTCCTCCTTTAGAGATTTGACTAGGAAGTCTCTGTTCCTCTTTGCGCTAGCCTCTGCTAAGAGGATTAGTGAACTACAGGCTTTGGAAGGCACAGTGGGGTTTAAGAAGGACTCTGCGGTATGCTCCTTTAAACCCCTTTTCTTAGCAAAGAACGAGAACCCTTCTAAGCCATGGCCAAGGACGTTCGAAATTAAGGGACTGTCTTCGCTGGTAGGGAGAGACTTACAGAGGACCCTGTGTCCAGTCAGGATCCTCAAGTTCTACCTAGAAAGGAAGAAGCGACTTGGAGGGATTGTGGAGAGTCTTTGGTGCTCAGTCAGAAATCCTAAGAGAGCAATTTCTAAAAATGCCCAAGCTTTCTTTATTAGAGACGTCATTAGAGAAGCTCATACAACCTGTGAAGATGAACACTTCAAACTCCTAAGAGTCAAAGCTCATGAGGTCAGAGCCATTGCTACTTCCTTGGCTTTTCACAAGAATCTGTCTCTACAGATGCTTGTCGAATCCACCTACTGGAGATGCAATTCAGTTTTTGCATCTAATTATTTGAGAGATGCTCGCGTCACTTATGATAAGTGCTTCGCTCTCGGACCGTACGTGTCTGCGGATTCGTTGCTGGGGCAGGGAGCTAAAGCTAATCCTATATAGTTTAGTTAGATTAGGAATTTTAATTTTTGGTGTTGTGTTTTTATGGTTGATTGGAAGTGGGTGTGGGAAGTGTACCCCTTTCAAATCGTAGTACCTAACAATGATAGTGTGGTCAGATGGTTGGGATTGGCTGTCGTGCTCCTTGTTAGTTATTTGGACCTAAGCTCTGTCATGTAAGAGGGTTAGTCCCTGTTGATATGATGAAGGTGAAGGCTCTGCCATGTAAGTGGGTCGTCCCCCATTGGTATGATCCAAGACAAGGCTCTGTCAAGTAAGTGGGCTAGCCCCCATTGACAAGATCCAGAGGAGCTATCAGTAACAGGTTTCATCCTCACTGAAGCTCTTGAGGCAAGCAAACTCATAGACAGTAACCATGAAGTCTTCTGCCCAATCAGGTAGGAACCAGGGTTTTTATTTTACCTAGAACAGATGTTGTTTCCCTGTTTTTTATTGTTTGTTCTAGTATTTAGCTATCTCCTACCCTCCACCAAGGGTGCCAATCAGCTAAGTATATATCTGCCGGGGAAGTTGTGTACAAAAATGATATTGTTATGATACAATGAAGTTTTGTACATACTTACCCGGCAGATATATACGATTAATGGCCCACCCAACCTCCCCTCAGGAGATAGGTGGAAGAGAAAATCTGGTTAGAAAACGGGAATGGTTCCTAGTCCCGCCACCCAGCGGCGGGAGAGGGTGATCACCTGACCTACCTATAGGGTGTGCCGCGAGTTTTGAATTCTGTCGGGACGTCAGAGACATTAGCTAAGTATATATCTGCCGGATAAGTATGTACAAAACTTTATTGTATCATAACAATATCATTTTGTCTCTATAAGTCAAGTATCTAGATATTCATTTATGCTAACTAGAAGCAAGAGAATTCACTTTGAATTGCATTATGGTGAAACAAACTCGTATTCATCAGCTGATTTCAAACCACAACATTGGCTGTTCCGCGGAATACTGGCTTAAATTTGCCGTAGTATTTTATAATACAATAATATGAGAGTACATACAATATTCTTGGATACAGGGAAATAATGTATAACTTTTTAAAGGATTTATGGAAAAGATGCATAATTAATTAAATAACACCATGCATTTTTCGGAACAGTGGCGGACAAGAATGAACTTGAAAAAACATCCCCTGACAAAATGGAGTGTAGTTACAAAGGCTGCCTTAATTTGTATCTTATTTATGTTCAAAAATGAAAATACCTTTACGTAATATATTTTCATACACATTTTTAACATAAAAGCATAAACATTTAAAAAATTGACACATCGATTGCCAAATTTGCACTCTTTTTAACTTTATATTTTCGGAAGAGCGGCAGACGGGGGCATACAAGAACGAACATGAAAAAACATGAAAAAAAAAACCTTTATGGTCTGAATGGCATTTCTACAAATGTATAAACTCGTTAGACAATGGCGCTAGCAGCGCTGTTAACCCTCTTACGCCGATTGGACGTATTAAACGTCGACATAAATTGTCTGTCGGGTGCCGATTGGACGTATGGTACGTCGATAAACGTGTTTTTAAAAATTCGCGGAAAAATACTTATAGGCCTACCAGGCGAAAACTTTTGAATCACACCTTGGGGGATGCTCGCGGATCAAGGCGTTGTTTTGTTTGCAATCGTTACGCAGGCGCGCAAGCGCGGAATTTCTTTCTTATCGCACTGAAAAGTATCGGTGACATATCTCAAAAAAATTATTTTGTCACTTTGACATAATTTTTCCACCATTTTGAATTAGCCGTTACATGGAATATTATATCTGAAAATGTGCGCAATTTCATGTAGAATACAACAAAAAAATACTCATGATTGTAGCTTTTATCAGTTTTGAAATAGTTTCATATAAATAACGATAAGTGCCAAAATTTCAACCTTTGGTCAACTTTGACTCTACCGAAATGGTCGAAAAACGCAATTGTAAGCTAAAACTCTTATATTCTAGTAATATTCAATCATTTACCTTCATTTTGCAACAAATTGGAAGTCTCTAGCACAATATTTTGATTTATGGTGAATTTCTGAAAAAAACTTTTTCCTTATGTCCGCGCTGTAACTCTTCCGATAAATTTTTTCGTGCGATTGTGGTAATGTTTGCACCATTTTAAATTAGCCGTTACATAAAGTTTTACATATGGAAATGTGCGCAATTTTATGCACAATACAACTAAAAATGACCCATGGTTGTAGCTTTTAATAGTTTTGAAATATTTTCATACAAATAACGATAAGTGCCAAAATTTCAACCTTCGGTCAACTTTGACTACCGAAATGGTCAAAAAACGCAATTGTAAGCTAAAACTCTTATATTCTAGTAATATTCAATCATTTACCTTCATTTTGCAACAAATTGGAAGTCTATAGCACAATATTTCGATTTATGGTGAATTTATGAAAAAGACATTTTCCTTACGTCCGCGCGGTAACTCTTCCAAAAAAAATCAGAAATTTTTTCGTCCGATTGTTGTAATGTTTGCACCATTTTAAATTAGCCGTTACATAAAGTTTTTTATATGAAAATGTGTGCAATTTCATGTAGAATACAACAAAAAATAATTGAAGGTTGTAGCTTTTCTCATTTTTGAAATAGTATTTGCATATAAATCACGATAAATAGACAAAAACCACGTTTGGTCAACTTTGACTCTACCGAAATGGTAAAAAAACGCAATTGTAAGCTAAAACTCTTACAGTCTAGTAATATTCAGTCATTTATCTACATTTTGAAACAAATTTAAAGTCTCTAGCACAATATTTAGATTTATGGTGAATTAAAAAAAAAAAAACTTTCCTTCCCTCCGTGCGCGGATTCTCTGCCGCAAATCTCCGAAATGCGTACGTCGCATTTCGTAATATTTGCTCCATTTCATATTAGGCGTTTCATAGAGTTTTATATATGAAAAAGTGCAAAATTTTATGTAGAATACAACAAAAAATAATTGAAGGTTGTAGCTTTTCTCATTTTTGAAATATTTGCATATAAAAAAATATAAAAATTTCGACATTCGGTCAACTTTAACTCGTCCGAAATGGTAAAAAACTGCAATTGTAAGCTAAAACTCTTACAATATAGTAATATTCAATCATTTGTATTTATTTTGAAACAAATTGGAAGTCTCTAGAACAATATTTAGATTTATGGTGAATTTTTGAAAAAAAACAAAAAAAATTTACGTCCATGCGTTACAAATTCTAGCATCATTTTGTGATAATATTTTCTCTGTGTTGCTTTGATCGTTTTACAATGTGTTATATACCAAAATGATTGCAATTTAGTGTACAATACAACGAAAAAAATTAACTCTTTAGCTTTAACCGTTTTGCTCACAGTGCGATTTGAATACAATTATATATGAAATTTTGTTTTCATACATTCAACTTCCCTGTCAGATATATACTTAGCTCTAGACTCCGTCGTCCCCAACAGAAATTCGAATTTCGCGGCACACGCTACAGGTAGGTCAGGTGATCTACCGGCCTGCCGCTGGGTGGCAGGAATAGGAACCATTACCGTTCTAGAACCAGATTTTCTCTGTCGCCGGTGCTAGTAACATCGTTGCTAGTTCCTCCTGACTTTGACTTTCGTGTTTCATCGCCGTTGATCTTCTAGACTGATATTTTGGTGACGTATTGGATCTCTGGCCTGGCATACGCTTTTGTGGACTGTTTTTTTAATTTGGATTTAGATTTTTCTCAGAATGTCTGACTCTAGTTTTTCGTTCAGAGTGTGTGTGGATGAAAGTTGTAATGTGAGACTACCGAAAGCTTCGGTAGACCCTCACACTACTTGTAAGAGATGTAGAGGGAATGAATGCTCTCAATTGAATACATGTGATGAATGTAAGAATTTAAATGAGGAGGAATGGAAGATTCTTAACTCATATTTAAGAAAATTGGAAAGGGATGGGGCTAGAAAAGCCTCTTCCAAGAGTTTGAGTTGGTCGGTCTCTAACGAGCCAGTTAGTAGTCTGGTGCCTATCTCTAATGTAATTGCTTCCTCCCATACAGCTTTACCTTCTCAATTATCCGATTCTGCAAGTTCAACATCGGAAATTGCAAATCTGAAAGCTTCCCTTTTGAAGATGGAATGCAAGTTAAAGGATTTAGAAGGTAAGCAAAGTGAAAGTGTTCCCAGTGAAGTGGAGGGTGCATCTGATCGGCTCTGTCTCGCTCCCAGGTCTAGACCTCTTCCAAGCTCCCAAGCCCAGAGGAGAAGGAATGTCGAAAGCCGCAGGGAGGTTTCAGAGAATCCCCACCGGTCAGGCGTCCCCTCGGCAGATTCTGTAGTTGCGTCCCAGACTGCCAAGGATAGCTGTTGGAAGGGCATCCTAAAACAGTGTTTTTCTTCATCCGATTCTTCTCCAAAGAAAGGATGGAGTTCGGACAAGCTGTCGAGACCTTCTAAAAGATCTTGGAAGTTGCCAGCTTTGGACTCCAGCCCGGAAGAGTTCCCAAAAGAATATCCTCCGGAAAAGAAGAGAAAGGAGATATTTTCATTAAATTCTCCTTCCCCGAGATCGGATGTGGAGAAAGAAGACGCAGCTACTAAGATCCTGAGGGAAATGCAGCAGCAGATATCTTCGTTGGTGGGAGTTTTGAAGAAGGATCCTCCCAGGAGAAAGGATCGATTCCTTCCCGTTAAGAGATCCTGTCCGGTGGAAGTCTCTGACAGCTCGGACGAGGCGCCTGCCAGGAGTCTGGCGCCAGGCGCCTGCCAGGCGCAAAACGCTTACGAGGCGGGAGGATTCTATAAATATACTTAAATACAGAAAGGCGCAGGAGGCGTCTGAAACTCCTACTAGGCGCAAAGCGTCTGAGACTCCTGCCAGGCGCCTGAGGCTCCTTCCGGCGCCTGAGGCGCATTCCAGGCGCCTGGCGCCTGAGGCGCCTACCAGCCATGATAGACTGTCCAGGATTGATACGCCTTCCAGGCGCCAGGCGCCATGAACCAAGATCTCAATCTTCATCGGACATGGAGCTAGAAGCGGACCGAGAGGCTCCTCTTTGGGACTTCTCGCAGGATCAGTTTTCGCCTGACAGGGTCTCTAGACGTCGCACAGGCGGCCGTAGCCCTTGTCAGGATGTGGCTGATTCTTTGAGAGGTTTTAAACATTCAAGACCTTCTCCTGATAGGGACGGGAGTTGTCGCACAGGCGGCCGTCGTCCTTATCAGGATAGTCTTAGTGTAACTAGAGGCAAACGGGCAATTGAATCAGCCTATCCTGGACAGGGACCTCAAGACGTCGCACAGGCGGCCGTAGCCCTTGTCAGGTTAGAGTCGATATTGCTAAGAGCCCCTCACCTTGCTTAGAGAGGAATCCTCCTCCGGTTGCGCACTCTTCTCCAAATGTCACTGCTCAAGATATGGAAGATGTTTCGGACTCGGAAGCAAATAAGGGGGCAGGTCTTTCGGACTATAAGACCTTGGCAGCCCTCTTATTGAAAGAATTTGGAGTCTCTGAGTCCTGCTACCCCTCCTTCTCCTCGGTCTTTATTTTCAAGTACGAAGACTTCAAAGTCTTCCTCTTTTTTGAAGATGCAGCCTACCATCTCAAAGAAGAGGGCTTTGCAGGCTTTCGGAAATTGGCTTAAATCCAAGGAGGAGGCGGGGAAGACTGTGTTTACCTGTCCCCCTTCCAGACTGTCGGGAAGGAGAGGGATTTGGTACAACACGGGGGAAGCAATGGGACTTGCTCTTCCCTCTTCGGCAGACGCAGACTTCTCGACCTTGGTGGACTCGGCAAGAAGACACGCGCTTCCATCGGCTAAGACGAACTGGACTATGTCGGAAATGGACCATCTCCTCAAGGGAGTATTCCATGTCTTGGAAGTTTTCAACTTCTAGACTGGTCCCTTGGGGCTTTGGCCAAGAAGACTCAAGACCCTGATTTCTTGGAACCCCAAGTCCTGCATAGTGTGCTCGCCTGTATGGATAAGGCGGTGCAAGATGGATCAGCAGAAGTGGCATCCCTTTTCGGGGCAGGAATTCTGAAGAAGAGGGCTGTCTTTAGCTCATTTTTGACAAAAGCAGTCTCTCCAGTCCAGAGGGCGTCTCTCTTATACGCCCCTCTGTCTAAACAGCTGTTCAATAGTCAAGACCAGCTGTTCCTGCCACGAAGAGGGAGCCAAGAAGTGCTCAGCAGCCCTTTCAAGGGAGCTCTTCAGGCTGAGCCCCTAGGAAGAGAGGAGTGGAAAGAAGAGGAAGGTCTTCTTCCATTAGAGTGCCAAAAAAGAATTCCAAATGAGATACCAGTCCTCCAAGCACCAGTAGGGGCCAGGCTACTGAGGTTTTCAGAAGCGTGGGCCTCGAGGCAAATAGATTCTTGGTCTCTGGAAGTACTCAAGAAAGGATATCTCATCCCCTTCAGAGACAGACCTCCATTGACGACGGCACCGAGGGAGCTGTCAGTGAGGTACAAAGATCCTGCACTAAACCCTGTTGGGTTTAGTACAGCAAATGTTGGAGAAGGAGGCCATCGAGATCCTCACTCCCGGGGCTTTTACAATCGCCTTTTCTTAGTGCCAAAAGCTTCGGGAGGGTGGAGGCCTGAGCTGGACGTGAGTGCATTGAACCGCTTCGTGGAGAAGACAAAGTTCTCCATGGAGACTTCCAACTCGGTCCTTGCGGCTCTGCGTCCAGGAGATTGGATGGTCTCTCTCGACCTTCAGGACGCTTACTTTCACGTCCCCCTGCATCCTTCATCGAGAAAATATCTTCAATTCATGGTGCAGGGAAGGATTTACCAATTCAGGGCTTTGTGCTTTGGCCTCTCGACGGCTCCTCAGGTGTTTACGGCATTGATGAGGAACGTAGCAAGATGGCTACATCGGAAGGGGGTGAGAATATCTCTCTACTTGGACGACTGGCTCATAAGAGCGCAGTCAAGACAGCAGTGTTTGGAGGACTTGGAAATAACTCTGGATTTAGTCAAATCTCTAGGATTGCTCGTGAACCTCGAGAAGTCACAGACGATCCCCAGCCAGGACATTGTCTATCTGGGGATTCGGATGGATTCTCGGGGTTTTCGAGCATTTCCATCCCAAGAAAGGATTACGGGAGGATTGGAGAAAATCTCGGCCTTCCTAAAGAAAGAGCGAAGCTCGGCGAGGGAATGGCTCAGTCTTCTGGGCACCCTTTCGTCGCTAGAGCAGTTCGTTTCTCTAGGGAGGCTGCACATGAGACCCCTGCAGTTCTACCTGAGGAGAATGTGGAACAGGAAGACAGGAGAACTGGCGGATTCCTTTCCTCTACAGGAAAGCATCAAGAAGCACTTGCGATGGTGGTTAGAACCTCTGAAAAAGAACGAGGGAGTGTCCTTGTCTCTGCAGAACCCTTGCCTATTGTTGTTCTCCGACGCCTCGGAAACAGGATGGGGAGCAACACTAGGGACGAAGGAAGTGTCAGGCATCTGGACGAAAGAACAGATGCCCTGGCATATAAATGCGAAAGAGCTTCTAGCCATTCATTTGGCTCTGAGGCATTTCGAAGAGGATGTCAGAGGCGTGGTGGTCCAGGTCAACTCGGACAACACCACGGCTCTGGCATATATCTCACTTTACGAGTTGGCAAGGGCTCTATTGATCTGGCGGAGGAACGAAAGACAGTACTCTTGACAAGATTCGTTCAAGGAGGAAGGAATATAAGGGCAGACAGATTGAGCAGGAAGAACCAGGTCCTTCCAACAGAATGGACCCTTCATTCAGAAGTCTGTCAGAAACTGTGGTCTCTATGGGGGAAACCTCAAGTAGATCTGTTTGCGACGTTCCTCTCCAGAAGGATGGAGAACTTCTGCTCGTTAGGGGAGGATCCCAGAGCCCTAGCAGTCGATGCCCTGCTCATGGATTGGACGGGCATAGATGCATACGCTTTTCCCCCGTTCAAGATACTGGGGGAAGTGATAAGGAAGTTCGTGTCCTCGGAAGGAACGAGGATGACGTTAATCGCTCCCTTTTGGCCCGCTCGAGAATGGTTCACAGAGGTACTGGAATGGACGGTGGACTTCCCCAGATCTCTTCCCGAAAGGACAGATCTGCTCAGACAACCCAACTTCGAGAGGTATCACAAAAACATCCACGCTCTCGCCCTGACTGCCTTTCGACTATCGAAAGATTGGTCAGAGCGAGAGGCTTTTCTCGCAAAGCTGCAAAAGCAATTGCGAGAGCACGAAGATCCTCTACCATGCGGATCTACCAATCGAAGTGGGAAGTCTTCCGTAGATGGTGCAAGGCGAAGAAGCTGTCCTCCTCCGATACCTCTGTGACCGAAATTGCCGATTTCCTGCTATATTTGAGAGAGGAATCTCAATTGGCAGTACTATTTACAATAAAGGGGTATAGGAGCATGTTATCCGCTGTGTTCAGGAACAGGGGCCTGAACATAGAGGATAACAAAGACCTTCATGATTTGATTCGATCATTTGAAACATCAAAATCGAAGACTTCACTTACCCCTAGCTGGAACCTAGACGTGGTTCTTAAATACCTCACATCAGAGAAGTTCGAGCCTCCTAATCAAGCATCCTTCAGAGACATTACGAGGAAGTGTATTTTTCTAATGGCTCTCGCTACTGCCAAAAGAGTCAGCGAATTGCAGGCTCTAGACTCGAGAGTGGGCTTTAGGGGAGAGACTGCAGTGGTATCTTTCCGGCCTTTGTTTTTAGCAAAGAATGAAAATCCTTCAAGACCTTGGCCCAGGAGTTTTGAAGTTAAAGGGCTTTCTCAACTTGTGGGAAAGGAACTTGAGAGATCATTATGTCTGGTGAGATCCTTAAAATTTTACTTGCAGAAGAAGAAACAGCTGCAAGGTTGCAATCAGTGTCTGGTGTGCGGTTAAGGACCCGAAGAGACCAATGTCCAAAAATGCCTTAGCCTTTTTTGTCAGAAATGTGATAACTGAGGCACACATGAAATGCAAAAGTGAATCATTTGCATCATTGAGAGTTCAACGCACGAGTTACTGCAGTTGCTACATCGATATCGTTCAACAAGAACATGTCAATGAAAAACATCTTAGCAGCTACGTACTGGAGGTGCAACTCGTTGTTTGCCTCCCATTATTTAAAAGATGTGAGGGTAACATACGAGAAATGCTTCTCTCTGGGTCCGTATGTATCAGCGGATACAGTGCTGGGTGAAGGAGATAAGACTGATCCTTAATTTTTTCTTTAATTTTTGTATAATTTTAATTTCAAAATAGTTTGGTGTTGAATTTTAAGGTTGTTTGAAAGGTGGTTGGGGATAACTCCTTTCAATCTTAGTACTAATCCACGGTTAGGATCGGGTGATCGGTATCAGTGTTGTACTCCATTGTTATGCCATTAGGCATAGGTGTATTGTCATGTAAGTGGATAGGACCCCATTGACAATGGCCATCAGGTTCTGTCGAGTAAGTGGATAAGACCCCATCGACAGTCCTCACAAGAGCTCTTAGCCATAGGTCACACCCTCGCTGAGGCTCTTGAGGCGAAGCAGACTTCTAAGCAGTAGCTATGAAATCTTACGCCAAAACAGGTAGGAACCAGGGTATTTTTATTTTTTATTACTTACAACGTATGTTGTTTACCTGTCTAATCAGTAATTAGCTGTCTCTTACCCTCCGCCAAAGGTGCCAATCAGCTAAGTATATATCTGACAGGGAAGTTTAATGTATGAAAATGATATTGTTATTGTACAATAAAGTTTCATACATACTTACCTGGCAGATATATACGATTAGATGGCCCACCCAGAAAGTTTCATACATACTTACCTGGCAGATATATACGATTAGATGGCCCACCCAGAAAGTTTCATACATACTTACCTGGCAGATATATACGATTAGATGGCCCACCCAGCCTCCCCTCAGGAGACAGGTGGAAGAGAAAATCTGGTTCTAGAACGGTAATGGTTCCTATTCCTGCCACCCAGCGGCAGGCCGGTAGATCACCTGACCTACCTGTAGCGTGTGCCGCGAAATTCGAATTTCTGTCGGGGACGACGGAGTCTATAGCTAAGTATATCTGCCAGGTAAGTATGTATGAAACTTTATTGTACAATAACAATATCATTTTTGCGCTATCATATATTTCATTATTTATGTATGATAATGATGTTTTTTTTCATTTCTGATGGTTGCATACTAAACTTCAGGCAATGACAAAAAAAGGAGCCAAAAATGAACTCTTAATCTTGAAAACTAAGCGCGCTGTGATTAAAAAAAATATATATTTTTTCCGCTTCGGCGCTCACTCCGAGACCCCAACGGCATACGGGAGACAATTTTTATTATACCCCTTCGGCGTAGGAGGATTGACTGAAAATTGTGCCATAAAAGTACCTTTAAAATGCCGTATTTTTTTAATGAATGTTTTTGACGACAGCCATAAAACCGATTCACTGTTGAGCAATTGCTCTGTTAACCGCGGGCCGCCTGTATATATGATTTTTTTATTGTATATGTTTCTAAAGTATTAAAATAAGTAGACTGAAAATAACAGCATTTCACTGTTTTCCTTTGCGTAAAAGTTAAATTTGGTCTATGGGGAATTTCTTTACTATACATAAATATATGAGTAAAATAAAGTTGGAAACATTAAAACTTTTACTAGAGAAATGGTTTTATCATGAAAAAATAATGCAAGTTGAGCAATGTTATAAGGGAATTTGGGAGAAGAGATAGAAAATGGCGCTCTGAAGAGGCTTATAGCAGTTCCCCAAACAGCCGCTCAAGAGGCTTGTAGCAGTTCTTGGGTTAAACACTTTCGGTCTTTTCGTTTCATTTCAGTCGCCCATCTTTTATGCTTTTCAGTGAATTAATTCTTAGATTTTAGTTAAAGTAAACACGTTGCTCAACTGTGTAGGTTTCGACATCTTAGTAATGAAAAGTTAAAGGAAGTGGTGCTGATCCTTGAAGGCTACTAGAATTTATTTTAGAATTTTATATACTTTCCATTATCTTTATGATATGGAAAATTGATTGTAGATGTTTTATGTTTTAATTTCTTTACAGGTACATGGGCATTGGTCTTTCAGCACAAGGGGTAAACATGAATCGTTTACCGGGCTGGGACAAAAATTCCTTTGGCTATCATGGGGATGATGGCCATTCTTTTTGTTCATCTGGCAGCGGTCATCCATATGGACCCACATTCACGACGGGTGAGTTGGTATATTTGTAGTAAAATTAAGTGTTTTTGTTTATGATTATGATGTCCAGAAAATGCACATCTGTGCAAAGAGAAGCAAATGGTAAAGTATAATGAACAGCAGTGAAATGTTGAAATTGAATAAAATGTTTAAGGTATAGAGGCAAATTGTATAAGTATCAGAAAAATGGAGTAGTAAGTATTGAAATTAATTGAAATGATAAAAATAGTAGTGTAAGTGAAAGAATGAACTACATAGTATTTCAAGATGATTTGATCAGTTGGCGAGAATGGAGGATGGTAGGTTGGTGAAAAATTTTGTACATTTTGGGAGAAGTAGTAGGAAGGAGAGGGAGGCCTAGAAAGTGCATGGTAGACACATAGTGAAAGAGGTATTGGAAAGGAATGAAGCTAGAGGTGAGAGAAAGAAGCTAAGGGGTCGGAGACTTTCAACACCTTCATTTAATTTTTGGTATACAGTACTATATTCAGTCAAGTGCTGCTGTGCTTCTCTTTATAGCTTCCTATTATAGTATTTGTAGGAAATGCACTGCAACTGATACTGTAGACTTGGCTTATGTGATAAGGTTAAAATATCCATTTATGATGTTCGTGACTTATGCCAATACAAAAATAACTTTAAAATTTTTATAAATTGTAAATATTGCGTAATGAATATGACAAATATATAATAATAGATACGATGGTAAGATAACACCCTAGCCGAAAGTTAAATGGATTCTTGATAAACAAACTTCTGTTAAAAGTAACCTGCTCAGATTTCTTTTTTTCACTGGTTGATTGGTTGGTTGGTTAGTTAGTTAGTTACTCAAACCATACCTAATGACCATTTCCACTAAAAGAACTTTAGAGCTTATTGGTGGAACTCTTGCTATTAGATAAAGAGTCCTCCCCACATCCCCCTTAATAAACACTGTTACCATATAATTTTCGCTTCTCAAGAAGGTGTAACTGGTAGACCTGTTCGCAACTGTACATTGGTAGTCTGTTTCATGACTTTGTGGGATTTTAATTTAGCATTTTACTATTGATATTTTGCTGTTTACATTATTGATATTAGAAAATTAGTAAATAATATTTTGATCTCTTAAAAATCTATTTAGTCATGAAAATAAAATGAAAAAATACATTAACCCTCTTACGCCGACTGGACGTATTTTATGTCGACATTTTTTGTCTCCCGTGTGCCGACTGGACGTATTTTACGTCGACTTACAAAAGTTTTTTTTTAAATTCGCGGAAAAATACTTATAGGCCTACCAGCCTAAAACTTTTGAATCACGCGCCTTGGGGGAAGCTGTGAGTTCACGGATCAAGGTGTTGTTTTGTTTACAATCTTTACGCAGGCGCGCAAGCGCGAATTTCTTTCTTGCCACACTAAAAAGTATCTGTGACACATCTCGGAAATTATTTTGTCACTTTGACATAATTTTGTACCATTGTAAATTAGCCGTTACATGAAGTATTATATATGAAAATGTGCGCATTTTTATGTAGAATACAACAATAAAATACTCATGATTGTAGCTTTTATCTGTTTTGAGATATTTTCATATAAATAACGATAATTGCCAAAATTTCAACCTTCGGTCAACTTTGACGCTACCGAAATGGTCGAAAAACGCAATTGTAAGCTAAAACTCTTATATTTTAGTAATAATCAATCATTTACCTTAATTTTGCAACTAATTGGAAGTCTCTAGCACAATATTTCGATTTATGGTGAATTTATGAAAAAACTTTTTCCTTAGGTCCGTGCGGTAACTCTTCCAAAAAAAATCATACATGCGATTGTGGTAATGTTTGCACCATTTTAAAATTAGCCGTTGTATAAAGTTTTATATATGGAAATGTGCGCAATTTCATGCACAATACAACTAAAAACAACCCATGGTTGTAGCTTTTATCAGTTTTGAGATAGTTTTCATATATAAATAAGGATAATTAGCCAAAATTTCAACCTTTGGTCACTTTGACTCTACCGAAATGGTCGAAAAACGCAATTGTAAGCTAAAACGCTTATATTCTAGTAATATTCAAGCATTTACCTTCATTTTGCAACAAATTGGAAGTCTCTAGCACAATATTTCGATTTATGGTGAATTTATGAAAAAAATAACATTTTCTTTACGTCCGCGCGGTAACTCTTCCGAAAAAAATCATACGTGCGATTGTGGTAATGTTTGCACCATTTTAAATTAGCCGTTACATAAAGTTTTATATATGAAAATGTGCGCAATTTCATGTAGAATACAACAACAAATAATTGAAGGTTGTAGCGTTTCTCATTTTTGAAATATTTGCATATAAATCACGATAAATCGAAAAAAAAACCACGTTCGGTCAACTTTGACTACCGAAATGGTCGAAAAACACAATTGTAAGCTAAAACTCTTACAGTCTAGTAATATTCAGTCATTTATCTTCATCTTGAAACAAATTCGAAGTCTCTAGCAAAATATTTAGATTTATGGTGAATTTAAAAAAAATCTTTCCTTCCCTTCGCGCGCGGATTCTCCGCCACAAATCTCCGAAATGCGTACGTACCATTCTCGGAATATTTGCTCCGTTTCATATTAGGCATTTCATAGAGTTTTATATATGAAAATGTGCGCAATTTCATGTAGAATAAAATGAAAAATATTTGAAGGTTGTAGCTTTTCTTATTTCCGAAATAATTGCATATAAAAAATATATATATAAAAAAATTCGACATTCGGTCATCTTTAACTCGTCAGATATGGTCGAAAACTGCAATTTTAAGCTAATACTCTTACAGTATAGTAATATTCAATAATTTTTCTTCATTTTGAAAGAAATTGGAAGTCTCTAGGACAATATTTGGATTTATGGTGAATTTTTGAAAAAAATATTTGTTTACGTCCGTGCGTTATGAATTCATGCATTATTTTGTGATAATATTTTCTCTGTGTTGCTTTGATCGTTTTACAATGTGTTATATACCAAAATGATCAAAATTTAGTGTACATTACAACAAAAAAAATTAACTTGTTACCTTTAACCGTTTTGCGCACAGCGCGATTTGAATACAATTATATATGAAATTTCGTTTTTGCGCTATCATATATCGCATTATTTATATATGATAATGATAATTTTTTTCATTTCTGATGGTTACATACTAAACTTCAGCCAATGACAAAAAAAGGAGCCAAAAATGAACTCTTAATCTTGAAAACTAAGCGCGCTGTGATTTTTTTAAAAAAATATTTTTTCCGCTTCCGCGCTCACTCTGAAACACCTCCGGCACACGGGAGACAATTTTTTTTTTACCGCTTCGGCGTAAGAGGGTTAATTAATGAATATTGCTCTATGAAAAAGTTTGTGAATTAGAGAAACTTCCCCCACGGACAAGTGAATAATGTTTCATAAAAATCCGCCACAAAATAAAACGTGGAAGTGTGAAATGTGTAAAAATGGGTTGTTGGGGAGCACTGTACCATAGATATGAATATTTGTTAAGCCTAAGACTTGTGGGCAGCATCCAATGATCATGGGAAACTCTGTAGTTAAGATGAAAAGCAATTATTTCTAAAGTGTGACTTTTTCTACATTTCAGGTGATGTTATAGGCTGTGGTATCAACTTAATTGACAATGTATGTTTCTACACAAAAAATGGCCATTATTTAGGTGTAGCATTTACTGATTTACCGGTAAGTATGACTTCATTCTTGATGACTATGTAGTACAGTGTTCCCCCCATATTCACAGGCGATGCCTACCAGACACACACCCACATATAGCTAAAATCCACTAATAGTTGAAACTCCTATAAAAATGCTTAAAACTGCCTATTGTTCATATACGAAACAAACCTTCGGTCTTAACATTAGGGTAATACTAGCGCCAAGCTGGAAACCGGTAGAATGAAAACAAAACTTGTGAGATCCAGGGCCTATTGGCATCTATACCAGGTCACGGGGTATTGTAGTTCCCAAAATGCCCTTGGCGTCCCGTGACCTATCAGTTACTTTGTCATTTTTGTTTGTTAAAACTAAAAAATCCCCTGAATATGTTTATACCTGGTTTTTAAAATATTTTTATCAAAAAAATTGCAACTTATGATGAAATTGCAAAAAAAAAAAAAAAAAAAAAGATTTTGTGGATATATCTCAGAAAAATACTGCGACTGGGTCAGGTTTCCCCGCATAAAGGGAGTATATGTTTCAGAGAGAAATCCGCGAATCCAAAGTGCACGAATAAGCGTTTGCCTACTCCGGATTCGCAGACTCATGTATTCACTGATTTCTCTTTGAAACATACCCATTTATTCTCTTTTTGTGACAAAACTATTATGTATATATAAAAACCAGGTATAAACATTTTGGTTTTCTTGACTGGGTACGAGGTTCGACTTTTCCTGGTTGACTACGATGCCCAAGTTCCAGACAGAACCGAAGTAGACGATCCCTGTCATGCAGTAGTTTTTCCCTGGAAACTGCCGAGAGAGAAGACCGTTGTGAACACTTGAGGGGCTGTTATCAGCCTGAAGTATAGGACTTCGAACTTGAAAACCGTGTACCCAAGAGAGAAGTGAAGGAACTTCCTGGACGTGGGATGAACAGGGATTTGGAAGTATGCGACCCTTAAGTCTATCGACAGCATGAAGTCGCCTTCCCTCATGGCTGCCAACACCAACGTGGGGTCTCCATCTTGGACCGGGTCGTCCTGATGAAGTAACCCAAGGTGGATTAGTCGATCACAGGTCTCCATCCTCCCAACGTCTTGAGCACCAAGATGATGTGACTGTAAAACCCTGGAAACGGACGCACCACTTCCTCTATTGCATCCTTGTCCAGCATCTTCTGGACCTCCTCCCGAAGAGCCAAGAACTTCAGAGAATCTGGAGGATATGCCTTCCCGAGCTGCGGTTTGTCCGACAGAGGAGGAGAGAAATCGAAAGGCAGTAGGTACCCCACTCGAAGGGAATCTACCACCCACTTCTCCACCCCTTAACTCTGCCACCGGGCCCAATGGCCCACCAGGCAACCCCCCCCCTCCCCCGGTGGCACAGGAGAGGGAGAGGCGCCTAACCTACCGACGGCTCCCTTTACCTCTGCCCCATTGGGCCCCTTCTTGGCCTAAAGGAATGAGAGCGAAAGGGACGTTGATCCTCTGACCTAGGCTGAGTCGAACTGGAAGGTCCTGCCAAACTTGAATTCCTCGACGGCCCACCAGGCAACAATCTTCTTGGCTGCTGCTGGACAAGGGGAGGAGAAGGAGCCGGATGTCTCCAAGGACAAGACTCCGACTTAGACACGGCCTGGTGCACTAGTCTGTCTTTGGTGTCAGCCCAACGCTGACCTATCACATTCTAATCAGCAGAAGGTTAGCCTATAAATTAACACTGAGGTGAGCCATATACAAAATTGCCATGCCTCTGCATTGCAACAGATTGGCAAGAGAGGGTGCACTCACCAACCCTTCTGGGGACCTGTCAGAACCTAACTTGGCAATGACCACAGACCAGGAGTCCAGCCAAGAAACCGTGTGGAACCTGGAGGCTGGAGGCTGCCGTCGATTCCAATGCTGATGCATCCTGCGGAGACAAGGACGGAGCCACCGACCTCACCTGCTCCAAAGTCAATTCAGGCTTCAGGCGAATGACGTCTTGGTTAAGATGGCATGACATAAAAAAGTAGAGTTCGTAGCATAGTACTTCCTGTGCCGCGTGAGAGGCGGGAGTAGTAGCTTGGCAGAGCCCCTAGAGCAAAGCGAACTGTCCCGGTCCGAAACAGAGGCGTTAACCTTATGCAAGACTGACTGGACGTGTCCCGACAAGGGAAGCTGAAGAGATTAATTGGGATCCTGCATAGCTCCCACCAAGGCTTCAAAGCAAGAAGGAATGAAGATGACTGAGCCTGAGAGAACTACTTTCCAAATTGTTGAACCCACGAATGAGATCAACAACTTTTGAAAAGGAAGACAAAAACTCTTGCGTGTCTCCGTCCTCCTGCTCCGGCAAGGAGACCAACAACGAGAAGGATGTGTAGGCTCCTCTAAGGCACCTTCTTCATTCAAATTAATATTAAGATCAGCAGCCAAACAGCCCGAAACACAACTAACCTGTCTGGGCTGGGTCCACACTTCGGCTTCTGAGGTGAACCCACTATAACACTAGGAACATCACTACGTTCTCCTCCAACAGATGATTCATTAACATGTCCGTGAATGGTCATAGCTGTGGCAGACTTACGAATGTGAGTTGGAGAGGAATCCAGAACACTCAAGATCGAAGGAGAATCCTCAAGAATCAAACTCTTATAAGCATCAGTGAGAGGGGCAGGCAAACACTCCTGCTGCAGCAAATTCGCGCTCACCACCTTCGACCTCTTGACAGGCGCCTTGAGATCCTTACGGCGATGAATAGGCCTTGGAGAAGAAGGAACACTTGCATCATGTGCACGGACAGGGGAGGTTGCAACACACTCGAGATGTGCAAGGACAGGGGAGGAAGCAACACACCCGTGATTTGATGCAGAGAATGAAGCAGCCGCTGCAGATTACACAAGGGAAGATACACTAACACTCTCCGTAACACCAACACTCTCAAGAACATGTCCGCGTTGCTCCTCCCTCGTAGGCGAAGAAAGAGCAAAGTCCTTAGCCTTACAACGCTCGATATGCTGACGTGGCGTAGAGGGGGAAGAGGGAGAGGAAGACAGTACTGGTTCCTTAAGCGATCTCTTCGCTGGAGGCACCCTCTTGATTTGAGACTGCCTTGACGGAGTTACGCATTTCCAACCTATGGTTGAAAACGCGTAGCGGGCAAGAGGGCTTTCGAACTGGGAGAATTATCTCCTAGTTTGAATCTAAATGTCTCAATTTTTCTCTTACTTGATCATCTTCCAATCTCTTACTTTCTTTCGCTCTGTTACTCCCCCTAGCTGTCCTCCTCCTCTTCACTAAAACCCTCGTGTAGGTTGGGAAGGAGCTGGGTCTCTGAACTTAGGCTTTACCTTGATCCAAATGGCAGGGACTATAGCGGTTTGGTCCGCCGCTCGATTATGTTTAGACCTTGAGGATATTGATGTGATTCCACATCAATATTTATTAGGGCAGGACTACATGTGGGGACTTGCCTACGGAATCCGGGGAGGTATAGTCTCCACGGTAGGACTCTCGGCAATTTATCCGGATTGCCCTCTAAAATAACATGAGTGGGGATGATTGCATACTAGCTATGCCCTCGGTCCTATCAAGCGGGTTCTGCTTACACTTGAGCCAATCATGTTATGTTAGAGCCATCCCTTTGGGTAGGTAGGTAGTGGACATATGGGAATTGGTCTCTGCTGTGTGTTTGGTGGGAGGGGGAGTCTTGAGAGGAGGCCCAGTTTTTACCATGGCTTGCAGTTGGTTTCTCTGTAATTTCAAAAAAAAAAAAAAAAAAAAACGAAAAATGGAATATGACTCTGGAACTCAGTCCCCCGGAAAATGTGACCCCATGACACTAGAGACGACTTCGGCTTGTTTAAATAAGGAAAGCTCTGTTGACAACCTCGGCAATAAAAAGGATTCCTCCAACAATACTTCTCTGACCAATGTTGTTAAAGACAATTTATCGGCACTGGTGGAAAATAATTCTAGTAGTAACAGTAATACTTACTCTCTGGTTCTGGCTCATTACCAGATACAACAAAAAATCTGAAAATTCTCCACTTAAAAAACATACCAATTGGTTGTAGCTATGACATAATTCATGAAGCCTTCTGTAGATTTGGGGCAATCAAAGAAATTTTAATGGAGCTTAATGGTAGTAAAGGATTTTGGGAAGCTTGGGGTATCATCTTCAAGTTTTGAGATTGCTTTAGAAGCAAATAAAAATTTAGAGAGCATAAGAATTGACAATTGTTTGATTTCTGGGGCTCTATGTGATAAAGCACCAAGACACCTAGAGGTATATAAACCAGAAGAATGGTTGGAAAAAGAAATAGAGCATGGACTTCCAGAAGTAAGAACCCCCAAGCCCCCAACATGGATAATTGCAACTGGGAAGATAGAAAATTATAACTATTATAAGATGAGTAAATTTATACAAAAAAAAGTTGGTTTAATTAAAAGTAAAGGATAATTAGTAGATACGGTAAGCAATCTGTTTTGATTAATGCAAAATCAGATACTCAAGCTCACATGCTTTGTGGCATGAAGATTGCAGAAATTGATCCTATTAAGGATATTAAATTTACCACATATGAGCTTCAGCTATGGTAGAGGAGTAGTTTTTGATAAAGATCTATATGAATTTTCAGAACCAGAAATTCTGGACATGTGCCCTGATAATGTTTGGAAAGTAAGTAAGATCCCTCAAAACAAGCATGGTAGTTTTAACATTTGAAACCCCTGTCATACCAGATCATATAATTATTGAGAATGAAAAAGTACGTGTTCGAGAATATAAACCTAGGCCTTTACAATGCTTTAATTGTTTCAAGTACGGTCACCCTTCCCGGTACTGCAATAATACGAAGATCTGTAACTGTTCTTCGTTAGAACATGGCCAATGCAACAGAGATACAACCTGTGCAAACTGTAAAGATCATCATAAATCAAATGATAAAATTTGTAGAGAATACAAGAAAGAAGAAGCTGCCATCTTGAAAGCAAATGCTGAACATATTAGTGTAGGTTATGCAAAGCATTTACTCGATCGACAACTTAATTTTGTACTCAAGCGGTTAAGATGCCACCAAAAGATTATAATCCACTACCCCTTACTACCACATGGGGACCAGTGGTAGCACCTGGCCCGTCAGGTGCATCTCCCTTAGTGGTAGTAGCCCAGCCATCTGGGTCAAGTGCTCAGCTTATAAAAGCCAGAGCACAAACCTCCAGAGAGGTCAAGATGGTTTCCACCACACCAAAAGTAGTGTCACTGATAGGAGCACCTCTCCTAGAGGTAGTAGCCCAGCCTTCTGGGCCAAGTGCTCGAACTGTTGAAGTTCTAGCACAATCCTCCAAGGAAGCCAATGTGGCTTCCACCACCTCAAATGTATTGTCTCAGGCAGAATCTCTACCTGATTTGATGGAGATTAGAAAACAAGATCTTCCAAAGAGGAAAAGGTCCCCATCCTCCTCACCTTCATCCAAATCAGGTAAGTGCCCTACTGCTCATGATCCCAAGGTTGACTTGTATAAAGATCACAGAAAGAAAGAAAAGAAGAGCGGTGGCCTAGTAAAGCTTCCATCTCCAGGCCTTACATGGCTTCATCTGAAAAGTCCCAAAAGACAAATGAGACAAAGAAAAATAATAACAAAAGATAATGTCTATTATCCAGTGGAATTGCAGAGGTCTAAGTACTAGCATTGAGCAAATAAAACTTTAACCAGGGACTTGGACACGAAGATAATTTGTCTACAGGAAACCAAGATCAGTGACAAACCATTTAATCCTGGACTCAATTATCATTTTTGTAGATCCCCTCCTTTGCAAGGTGCAAGAGCTCAAGGTGGTACAGGTTTTATTATTCACAAATCTGTAAAATTTGAAACAATCCCACTCAATACACCACTACAGGCATGTGCAGTTAGAACTCATATCGGAAAAAAAAATTACTGTTTCATGCTCGCTATATAATTGAACCATCTTTAGAACTTTTCCTCTTAGATCATGCTGGGAATCCAAGAACGGCTTAGCCTTTCTGACCTCCAAGACCTGACTCAATCAGCTTCCTGCCCCTTTTATTTTGATGGGTGATTTTAATGCAAAGCATACTATTTATGGGGTGGAAATGTATGCGATAGATGGGGTAATCTTGTTGAAGAATTAATCGACAACAATGATGTAATACTAATGAATGATGGTTCTCCAACTAGGTATGATGTATTCCACAACTCTACATCAGCCATTGATTTGTCAATCTGTTCCTCATCCATTCGATTTGGACTACCTTTGGTCAGAAATGAACAGGAACCTACATGGCAGTGACCATTGGCCAATAATGTTAAAATATGTCCATAATCTTCCTTCTCAGTGTCCACCAAAATGGAAGATAGACGAGGCAGACTGGGCAGCTTATGAAAAGTGTTCACACACTGATAAAGAGTATGATGAATTTACATCTCCAGTGCATGCCTATCAACATCTTGAAAATATTATTGATGATAATGCTAGCAAGTTTATACCTAAAACATGCGGTTTACCTCATCGCCCTGTAGTTCCTTGGTGGAGTAAAGAATGTGCCAACGCAAGAAAAGTGACCCGAACTTGCTTCAGAAGATACTTGAGAACAAACTATGTAGCAGATAGAATAGCGTACCTCAGAGCCTGTGCTAAACAAAAAAAGAACTTTTAAAAAAGCAAAAGAGAGCATCTTGGAAGAAATATATATCTAATATTAATACCAAAACTCCTTCAAAGGAAATATGGGACAAGATTAGAAAACTTCAAGGCAAATTCGTCCCTAAGCCTCTACCAATATTAAGGGAAAATAATAGATATATATCTGACCCCAAAGATGTAGCAGAGGTTCTTGCAAAGCACTTTGCCCATGTATCAAGTGCTGACAACTATTCCCCAGCATTTCAACAAATTAGAGCATCAACATCTTGTTGTTCCTCCTGCTTCTTCAAATACTGAAGCTTTTAACCTGCCTTTTAGTATGGAGGAGATGCAAAATGCTATCTCTAGCTCTTCTTTAACTGCCCCAGGTGAGGATGGCATCCGGTATGAAATGATATCACATCTTCCAGTGGATACCAAGGAATTTTTATTAGAAACCTTTAATGGACTATGGGCTCCCCATACATCTCCTGATTCCTGGCATACATCAATTGTAATTCCAGGCCACAAGTCTGGTAAAGACCCAGAACTGCCATCTAGTTATAGGCCATATCCTTGACCAGTTGCATATGCAAATTATTTGAGAGAATGATCAACAACAGACTTGTGTGGTATCTAGAATCAAAAAATCTTTTATCTAACAGGCAGTTTGGTTTTGGTTTTAGGAAGAACCAGAAGTACTTCAGACCCTTTGCTGATGTTTAGCAAGGGAAATTTCAAATGCCTTTTCTAACCAAAACCAGGTGGTGGGTGTCTTTTTTGACCTCGAAAAAGCATATGACACGACCTGGAGGGGTGGTATTTTAAAGCAATTGGCCTCGTGGGGTATAGGAGGACATATGTTCTCTTTTATTGAAGAATTTTTATCAAACCGCTCAATTAAAGTGAGAGTAGGTCAGAAAAAAAAAAACTATCTTCATCCTACATGCAAGAAGAAGGTGTCCCCCAAGGCAGCGTATTGAGTGTGACCTTATTTGCTGTTGCTATTAATAGTCTCATGAGTCACATACCTCCTGGCATACAAGGATCACTAACTTTGTCGATGACTTTGCAATTTACTGTAGTGGATCATCTGCACTACAAGCATGCCAAAATCTTCAAATTGCAATAAATGCTGCATCCGCATGGGCAAATTCTCGTGGATTCATGTTTTCACCTCAGAAGACCAAAGCCATTCGCTTTACTCGTACTCGTAAAAGGGAAGAGATCCCCACCCTTTTCTTAAATGATTGTATTTTGCCTTATGAGGATAATATCAAGTTTCTTGGAGTCATTTTCGACAAGAAAATGACATTTGGTCCCCATATAAATGACCTATCTATCAGGGTTAAGAAGTCACTGAACATTCTGAAAGTTGTATCGCATTATGATTGGGGTGCTGATAGAACAACTTTGCTTAGAATTTATACATCTTTGTGTCTGAGCAAGTTAGACTATGCATGCCAAATATATGGGTCAGCTGCAAAGACTTTACTTGGAAAACTTGATATTGTTCACAATGCTGGGCTTCGCATTCTGCACAGGTGCTTACAGAACATCTCCCATTGACAGTCTCTATGTGGATTCTGGCATACCTCCCCTTTCCATTCGCAGAGAGGAGTTGAGTTTGAGGTATTTAGCTAGGTCCCTTGCGGTGAGAAACAATCCTAACTATAAATATTTAGGGCGCCTTTAGATCGGGCTCCTAACAGATCCAGAGTGCCCAAGCCTTTGGAAGTACAGCTGAAAAATGATGCTAGAGAAGTAGGCTTGTTAACAGCACAGATAGCAGAGGTGGGATATCCCAAGTCTCCCCCTTGGTGTAATCCACCTGTTAAAGTATGTTTTACGGCAGGAGGGAAAAAGGGACCTTACCTAGTAGGGTAATGAAAAGTGAGTTTTTAAATCATGCTGCTCAACATCATGGGAAACATGTTTTTACAGATGGCTCCAAATCGGCTGCAGGAGTTGGAAGTGCAGCTATGATGGGGGATACTGTTATTAGAAGGAAACTCCCATCCTCTTGTTCAGTATTTACTGCTGAGCTGTACGCAATAATTCTCGCAGTCCAACATATTTTTAAAAATGGCCACCAAAATAGTTTTTATACAATTTTTACGGATTCCAATAGTGTTTTACTCTCATTAAAAACAAATTATGCCAGGCCATCATCTAGTACAAGAGGTGCAGGACTGGTTAGTACTTCTGCAATCTAGGAAGAGTATCAGTGTTCACTTCTGTTGGGTCCCTGCCCATGTTGGGGTGGATGGAAATGAACAAGTAGATAAGGCAGCAAAGGAAGCTTCAGGGCTAAGTAATCCATCCCCCTTTAGTATTCCTTACAAAGATCTTAAAAGTGAGATTCATCTTTACTGTAAAAATAAGTGGCAGGCTCGATGGTCTGAACTGACCACCAATACAAAATTGAAACACATCCACCCATTGGTGGATAAATGGTCATCTTGTAATGCTACAAGTAGGAGGGATACCATTATTTTACCTAGGCTGCGTATTGGCCATACACATGCAACGCACAATTATTTAATGAAGAGTGGGGAAGGGAGACAGGCCCCTCACTGTAATACCTGTCAAGTGACAATGGATGTTAAGCATATTTTAGTTGATTGTCCTGTTTTTAATCTTCAGAGGAGGACACATTTACTCCAGGACAAACCTTTGAGAGATATACTGGGGGAAAACTGTAATACCCTGAACTTGAGAAAATTTATACAAAGTATGGGTTATATTACGAGCTATAATTGATTTTATTAAATTTATTTATTTATTTTACCCTTTTAATCCATATTTATTTCACATCTAGATTTTATTGTATGAAAGTGTTGCGATTGATATTAAAGGTTAAAATGGTACTAAATGGTGTGAGTATACAGATATTATGATTGAATGAATTTTGTTATATAGCGCTGAATGGCCTTTGATGCCCCAGTGCTTGGCTTAATGCCTAAATCCTATATTCAATTCAATTCAATTCAATTCGCTGGAGGCAGGGACGAAGCACACATTTCCTTCCAATCCTCCCAACCGACAAGGCAGCCAACTTATCATACAAAACAGAGTCCAACCTCTTAAGCACTGCCTGGCTTATAACCTCAGACTGATCTGCAAGAGAAGGCTCCAATGACGTGGAAGGGAGATGTAGCAAACTGGGCAGCAGAGATGATGTCACGACTGAGAGAGGCAGTGCTCAGATGATGACTAGGAGTGATGTCATCGATGGGAGTGTCATCACAAGTGGTGATGACATCATGGCTTCCCCTTGGTGTGAAGGGGAATCAGATTCCACTGGCGGAGGAGTACACAACAACGGATCCCGTGACATCATCAATGGGGCTGACGCCACAGCTTCCCTCCGATTTGAAGAAGCAGCAACAGTCACTGGCGGAGCAATACATGATGGCTGACCATGGCTACCCACGAAGATGAGGCCGGGAGGAGGGGGGATGGCCTGGCCAGCCTGAGGAGAGGGGGGCAGTTAGTGAGCCTCCAAATAGTGTGCAAGCAATCCCTTCAACGACGGGATACCCCCTAGCCTGAGCGTCTTCCAAATTGCCGCCATTTTGGATGCCTCCGACTCCAGAAGAAAGGAGAATGATGAAAAAGCCTCCTCCTCGGGAATCAAATTAACTCCCGAAGAAGAAGTGGCAACATTACAAACATCAGTCTGGTGGCCTCCCGATACTTCCAGCGATGAATCTATGAAAGAAAAGGAAGGAGATGCGGGGACAACGTTACTATGGGGGTTGAATACTGCAGGAGACGAAGCATCGGGAAGAGGCAAATAAACCTTCCCATGAAGGAAGAGTCGAAACCCTCCGATGTTCTCTCTTGCTATAAAGCGACTTCCACTGCTCTTTAGGCCATGCCCAGCATTCCATGCAAGGATTTGTTACAGTACAAAAATTAGAACGGCACCTACTGCATGTGATGTGGGGGTCAGTTGCTGCCGAAGCCAAAAAACAAGAACACTGAAAACCTGGAATTCTGGGGCACGCGTTGATGAGGCCGAGAAGGAGCAGAAGCAGCCATATCAGCCAAACACACACACACATAAACATAAGCGAAACAGGCAGTGAACCGGGTAAAGGCCAAGAGAGGTTAACCCGACTCTCGCCCAGGAGGTCAAAGAAAAGACTGACGCGTTGTCGTAGCTGAATGGTCTTAAACCATTCTTCACCCGATCTATGCTTGTGTTACCAGGTATCACAAGATTCCTTGCTTTCATCTGTTTTTTAACCAGATCCAGCTAGGCGCTAGAAATTATCCTATTGTTAAGACCTCAGGTTTGTAACTATGAAAAATACAAATGGTCTTGGAAAATTTGTCATTTTTAGCATTTTTATTGGGGTTTCAACTATTTGCGGATTCTCGCTATTCATGGGGGTCGTCTAGTATGCATCTCCAGCAAATATGGGGGGAACACTGGAGCTGTTTATTTGGATGATTTTCGAATGTTATTCACTTTTTATAACAAGCCTCCTCTGAATTGAATGTCTACATAAAAAACAGACAACAATTCAGACTCTTGATTAGTTTTCCTTTTACTATGAAGTGAATCCCTTGCTTTTACAGTCAGAGTTGTACCCAACAGTAGGATTACAAACACCTGGAGAAGTTGTTGATGCTAACTTTGGCCAGGCACCTTTTGTCTTTGATATTGGAGAAATGATGCGGGAGCTACAGAGTAGAGTACGGATGACAATCCAGAATTTCCCCGTCCCAGATACATATGGACAGTGGCAAACAACACTCCACAGGTAAATGCACTCTACAAAATTAGGTCATCTACTAAATTGGTATTTATGTTACTTATTGGTTGGACTGAAGTTTCTGTCTTAAAAGCAAAGAGCCTGTTTGTCGTTTTTCACAATGTTAAATTCTGTGGTACTTATCGCTCACAGAGTTTACTCGGGAGAGATGTTTATATGCATTAATATTTCAGAGTGGCTATTATTATTTTTACAGAATGGTTTCAACATATCTCGTCCACCATGGGTATTGTGCTACAGCGGAAGCTTTTGCCAGGTCCACTAGTCAAGATTTTGATGAGGAAATAACCTCTATAAAAAATAGGCAAAGTAAGTATTAATTGCTTAACAAAGATGAGCAGATATTTGATGTAAGTTATTGAATATGATTTACTTTTTGTTGTACAATAAATATTTAATCAGTAGGTTAGTTGAAGAATTCCTGTTACTAAAGTACTGTTTATACAACCATGGTTTGTCCACACAAATGTCTGTATATTTCCCATAAATCCTTGGTTTACAGATTAAGCATTATAACCCAAAAAGAAGTGTTTGCCTTTTTAAAGCCTTAAGATATTGCTCCTACAAATATTTGTTGGTGCAGTTAAACCTTGGTTTACAGAACCAAGATTAAATTGTGTAACCCAGAAATAAGCATTGGCCTTACTTTTTTTTTCTTTAGTTGATTTTTGTAGTTACTCTAGGTGACTTACCTTTTAGCAGGATAGCCTGAGGTAATATTGTGTATTTCCTTGTATGATACAGCCATTAGAGAAGACTGGGTAAAAAAATTATGGCAAATTTTCACAAATTTATCTTCAGTATAAGACGACCGCTAAATTACAAAACCATCTGTGTATAGGTTAGCTTTTCATTACCGTATATACTCTTGTGACTTTTGAAGACCTAGTTTTGAAGCTAATTTTAGGGGATTGCATCATACATGAGAGAAAAAATTAGCATACATAGTATTCGCATATTAGTATAGTAATATACAAATGTAACAAATATGCATCTTTTCCATGGATCTTTTAAAAAGTTGTGTTTTACTACCCTGTGTCCAATAATGCTGGACGTACAGTATTCTCATGTTACTATTGTTTCATAAAATATAAATATAGCGATCGTGTGCCATTTGCATTGTTTATGTTTTCGTGAACATGGACAATGATACTATTTGGAAATTTTTGCTTAGGCATCAATTTCTGTTTAAAGATAACCATGGGAGAAAGTTTTGTCAAGATAACCATGGGGAAAGTTTTGTCTCATACGCATTAAAACAACAATTAAATGTGTTCTTTCATGCCCAGTAGTTTTGATTATAATATTTTTCATTCCAATTTTATTTATTGTCAAGTTTGGTGGCACAACAAAGTTTAGGGGAGTTTCATCCATGTTGCTGATGCATATAATTTATATTCATTAGAGGCTTGACCATTATATTCTCAGCTTCAGCTACATTTTGCAGCTTATATTTAGCAGTTGGTATATTTCCTTGCCAGTCATATCTCCATAGTGAATAAGGGTATACAGTATACTGTAATGTAAATAAAGGCAGTCCCCTGGTTACGACAGGGGTTCCGTTCTTGAGACGCATTGTAAGCAGAAAATCGTTGCAAGCCAGAACATTGTAAAAAATCCTAAGAAAACCTTACTTTTAATGCTTTGGGTCCATTGAAAACTATGTAAACTGCATTCTTGTTGCATTTTTCATCAAAAAAACCTTCAAATATTGATTATTTTGCATCTTTGGTGTCATATTTCACCTGCCTGATGAGCATTGTAGGTTTTGTAACCGTGGAACATGCATCGTAACCCTGGAAATAATGTTTGATGAATATAATTGTGAAGCGCCTTAACCTCGGAATGTCGTAACCCGAACCCGTCTTAACCCGAGGACTGCCTTATATAAGTTTTTTTTTGTCGAACATTATTTGTAACAAAGACGACTACCGTACGATGGTTAAAATACAAGCAAAACAGCAGTTGTTATCCGATTCGGTTGTTCATAGCAAAACAGCTGATTTTCATTTGGTTAGTTATGGCTGTATGCATTTACGCAACGACTACATATAGCATTACTAACGATGCTTTTGTCATTCTCTTTTACTTTTTTAACTTATTTAATTACAAAATGGGATAAAGAGATGGAGTCGAACTGGTTAGTCTAATGTACGATAATTATCGTACATAATTACATATCCTTCATGTGACTGAATTGTTCAAAACAGTTTTATGTAATCCAAAATTGTATTATTTCCCCAAAATGATAATGAGTTTTCATACAATCAACTTACCTGTCAGATATATACATAGCTAAGACTCCGTCGTCCCCGACAGAAATTCAAATTTCACGGCACACGCTGCAGGTAGGTCAGGTGATCTACCGTCCTGCCCTGGGTGGCAGGATTAGGAACCATTCCCATTTTCTATTCATATTTTTTCTGTCGCTTGGAATGTAAACAACGTTTGCAGTTCCTCCTGACTTGATTTTTGGATTTCATCGCCATCGATCTTCTGGGCTATCTTTTGCAGGGAAGTACTGGATCTTTGGTTCGGCATACGCATATTAATTTGTTTTAATAACTTCAGCTTCAAAAATTTCGAAGAATTGTTTTCGTGTAACTACCGAACTTTTCGGTAGACACTCACATAGTTTGCAAGAAGGAAAATTTTAATATTTATTCATAATAACGTGTAGTAAATGTTAGAATTGATTGAGCTAACTTCCTTCTTGAGGAAGTCAGGAATAGAATTAGTTACGCTTCCTTTAGAAGTTTTTATAGCTCTCGTACTAAAGAGCAGTTAGAGCATTAACAATACTAGTAGTGTTGTATCCTCATCTCCTTCTTACTTCACAGAATCTTCAAATTCATATTGCAATTTGAAGACAAAGGAATGTAGCTCAAAAAACGAGCTATTGAAAGGTAAGAAGTGATTTTAGTGTTCACAGTGCAGTGGAGGGTGCGTTTCTGATCGGCTCTGTTTCGCTCCCAGGTCTAGACCTCTTCCAAGCTCACATACCCAGAGGAGAAGGAAAGTCGAAAGCCTTACGGAGGTTATGGAGAATCCCCACCGATCAGGCGTCCCCTCGGCAGGATCTGTAGAACGTCCCAGACTGCCAAGTTCGCCATTGGAAAGGCGTCCTAATTAGTAGAGGGTGCGTCCGATCGGCTCTGTCTCGCTCTCAGGCCTAGACCTCTTCCAAGCTCACAAGCCCAGAGGAGAAGGAAAGTCGAAAGCCTTACGGAGGTTATGGAGAATCCCCACCGATCGGGTGTTCCCTCGGCAGGATCTGTAAAACGTCCCAGACTGCCAGGGATAGCCATTGGAAAGGCATCCTTTAAAAAGTGCGTCTCTTCTTCCGTTTCTTCATCTTACATCCGAAAAGATGAAGAATGTACGTGTTTGGAGTTCGGACGATCTGGCTCGTTCTCTGAAAACTAAGAGAACACTGAGCGAGAGGCTGAGATCCAGCCAGCAAGCTAGCGCGAGCCACATTCCAACAGCCAGCAGCGAGCCGCGTTCCAACAGACTAGCGCGAGCCGCGTTCCAACAGACTAGCGCGAGCCGCGTTCCAACAGACTAGCGCGAGCCTCGTTCATACAGATAAACGCGAGCCGCGTTCCAGCAACTGAGCGCGAGCCGCGTTCCAGAACTTTTTTCTTGGCGCAAGGCGCCTTCAAAGAGAAAACAGACGGCTAGACTGAGCAGCCTTATAATAGAGTGGCAATCAGAAGGATGCTTCCATTGAACGTTTACTGGCAAGAGGCTCGTATAACAAGACTAGAGGCGCTCGGAACTATCAGGGCGCACGGGACCATTCCACGCAAGCGGAACGTTCCAGGAGCGAGTCTCCTTTCTAGCGTGCGGAACATTCCAGGCGCGCGGAACTATCCAGACGCCAGGCGTCAGAATATTCCAAAATCTTCATTTGAGAGAGAGGTCAGTCGCGAGACTCCTCTTTGAGTTTTTAACTTGAGCAACTTTCCCCTGGCAAATGTGCAAGATGTCGCACAGGCGGCCGTTGCTTTTGTCAGAAGGATTCTGATACTAAGAGAAGCCCCTTTTCATTATTCAGAAGACTCCTGTGTTAGGCAGTTCCTCTCAATGCGGACTCTCTCCTTCATCCATGCTCTTCCCTCGTTTTGAGGAGGCAAGAGCTTTGGGAGTTTTTCTTAATAAGAATCTCATCGACGTTTGGGTATGATGGCGGATAGGAAATATCTACTTCCTTCCGTAAACCCTAGTGATGAACAGGAATTCTGTCTCTTCTGCAATTTATGAGGAAATCACGAAGATTTAAAGAGTTCCTGGATTAACTTCCTTCCTTAAGGATATATATATACTCTTTCTATCGTTCTATTAACGAAAAGAACGAAGATAGTAGAAGGTAGTAGAGTATCTGCTGGATGAGAATACGATACGGTCAAATCATAAACACATACCGTAGTTACTTCTTTGCTGTGCAACTCAATTACCAGTATCCTTCTACGACTTTCCTAGGAAGGACTACGCTTAAAGGGATTGTTAAGACAACACCTACTTAGCTTCTAGATTTATCGAAGTCTTGTTTCGCTTAAATATGCTTTAATAAGAAATTCCTGAAGTTCGATAATAATTTTATAAGATTCCTTTATTAAAGGCAGTAGCTGGCAACTCTGGAAGAGTAAGGCCAGACGGCTAACGGAGACTGCTTTCGCTGAGAGCCTGAGACCAACGCAGTACCATGAGCGGTTGGGTTTATCTCTCTCTCCTGCGTGATGGAATAACTATCCGTATCTCTCCCCTACAATCGCGGTCTTAACCTCAGATTGAGGGGATAGTTAAGCTAACATAAATAAAATATTGTATGCCTTTTGCTAAGAAGCTTTCAATAAGAGAGATAGTACAACCTTTCAATGCTGTTTACCGTTGGTAACATTATTAAAGGATTCTATCGCAGCAGAACATTATATTATATAATGCTCTCAGGCTTACGAAAGCATAGCTTATTAGAGTACCTGCTCAGAAGATGGATGAGTCGGATGGGAAACATTCTCTTTGTGGCAAAACTTGTTTCCCTGAATGGACTATACTACGTATATAAAGTTTTTTCCCACTAAGAACGGAATTAACATGTGAAAGGATGTCGGGTACCATAAAGGCACAGGTGTTCTGGCACATAACCTAAAAAGAATTAGAAGGAAGCGCCAGTCTGGCGCAAGTTGCGCCAGCCTGGCACATAGCGCTAGAAGCGCCAACCTGGCGCAGTGAGCCAAGAGCACCATCCAAGATTTTCTCGTTTTAGCGAGTTATTAACCTAAGAGTCCAGTAGCCTCTCGGACACCAGGCTCGGTAACAGCAAGATTTGTTCCTGATTTCGTTACCCATTTAATCACTTAGGCCAATTCCACAACTCTTTCATATCGCAAAGAGCATCGAGAATCTCTTTTTTCGCTCCTGTTCGCGTTAACAAAGAGAACCTTCTCGATCGACGATAATAACTGTTAACATTTTTAACATTTATTGGAAAGAGTTGTGAGAAACTGCGGAAAGTCTTCTTCATAGATCTCTTAGTAAGGTAGAAGACGAACAGGCATCCTATAGACTGCTTCCTTTTCCTCGAACCAAGAGAGGTAGCAATATACGCCATCTTTATTTTTTTTTAGAAAGGGGAATAAACTTTAGTCTTTTTTCCCCTAAATATAAATTATTTGCAGAATTTAAGATAAAGGGCGTCAAAGAAAGAGAAGATAATACTTTATGCCTCATTTTGGCCTTAGAGAGGTAGGATTCACAGAGGTCACGTTCTTCTCACAGCATGTTTTTGAAGTCTTTTCCAAGACTGTCTGAATATGCTATCAGCATCTATTATAAATGGACCTTAACAACCTCTCCACTCTGAGTCTGTCTGCGTGCAGACTGACCAGAAGTGGACATGAATGAGAGGATTTTTCAAGGTAAATGACAATAGTCATGGACAAGATATAGAATTGCTGCAGATCGTGCTAGAGGGAATGAGGAAACTGTCCTCTTCCGATACCTCTGTGAACCACATAGCGGTTTTTTCTTCCCTTTCAGAGGGAAGAATCACCTTTGTATATATCTGCTATCAAAGGACGCAGTAAAAGGCTATACTCTGTCTCTATAAAGGGATTGGAGATAGCAGAGGATTAAGATCTTCGGGATCTTATACGATACCTCAATATGACAAGAGTAGGATATCATGTACTTATAATGGGATCTTTTTTTGTGGCCACAGATTCTATGTTCCGACAAGATGGAACTGCTCCTCATCAAACTTCTTTGTGAAATTTTTATGAGGGAATTCTTTGTTTCTCTTGGTCCCAAACGATCAAGAAGACAAGTGAATTTTTTGAGCATTGGAATCTCGCATCAGATTCTATGGAGATTAGGCAATGGGTTCTTGCCAGCATAATATGTCTGGAAAAAGAACTAAAACCCCCTATTCCTGATTCAATGTTTTCAGATAGAGGTTTCGTTGTCCAGGCAGGGTACTTACGTTTTCATCTACAGTAGAAGGGTTAAAACGTTTGCCTACAGAGTCTTTGGAATGCGATGACGGCTCGAAATGCTTCCCAGAAGGTGTTCAGAGGGATACAATAAAGAGCTAGAAATCAGGAGTACTCCCAATTTCAGCTCGGAGTCTCCTTCAACTGCCAAGCTTCTTCCCTTCCTTCGGACAAGGATAGGGAAGATTCTGCAACGAGAAGGCCCTTCAACAGGTAAGAAGAGATCTCGTGAGCAAGGGAAGTACTCAAGAAGGATCCTCCTCGGAGGAAGACTCTTATCTCTCATACTGTTAGATATCCTATCGATATACTGGATGTACTGACTACAATCACCTCCCCTTGCCGGAGAGGCCAAAGGTCAAAGTGGAAGAATTTCTTCCACCCTTCTCCAGTCTTGTGATTTACTATTGTGGATGTTCAGGACTTTCGGACAATGTAGCGCCAACCAGGAGCCTTATGCTAAAACAGGCGTAAAAAACGCCAGAGGCAGACAGCCCCAAGAACACTGTCATTGTCTGATGAGGAGAAAGACTGGGCCTACAACCTGACACAGATGCGCTAGATGCGAATGTATAGGATGGATAAGAGTGTCCGATGTGGACATTGCCAGACATCCTCGAGACTCTACCAAGCTCGAAGCTCCGGCAAGTGGGGAGGAGCCAACCAAGCGCGAGGCGCCAGGCAGGAGCGAGGCGCCAGGCAGGCGCGAGGTACCAGCCAGCCGCGAAGCTCCAGGCAGGCGCAAGGCGCCAGCCAGGCGAGGCGCCAGGCAGGGCACAAAAGGCCGCCCAAACCAGGCGGCGAGACGCCAGCCAGGCCGCGAGGCGCCAGCCAGGCTCAAGCCAGGCTCTAGGCGCAAATCTCCAGCTAAGGCGCGAGGCGTCAACCAGATGCGAGGCGCCAGTCAAGCGAAAGGTACCAGACAAGCGCTAGGCTCCAACCAAGAGCGAAGCACCAGCCAGGCGCGAGGTTCCTGCCAGGCTTCAGGCTTCAGACGGGAGAGATCCATTTCAAGAAAGCCCTGGTCTTCTTTGAAACATGGAGATCTCCTAAGCACTTCATAAGTGACTTGATTCCTTCAAACAGCTGAGAATTAAAAGCGCAGGAAGTGAGCTCTTTTGCAAATTCTTGTTCTTTACATAACAATATGTCATTTAAGACATATTAGCTGTGTTGTACGGTAGAGGCAACTCTGTGTTGACTTCTCATTACACAAAGGATGTCAAGTTAACCTACGAGAGATCCTTCTCTTTTGGTTTATACGTTTCTGCGGATACGTTACTGGGATAAGGAGCCGACACTGATCCTTAACTTGAGTTAAAGTTATTTAACTTAGTGAAATTATTGGTGTTTTTGAAAGGAGTGTGGGGATAACTCTTTTCAATTTGAGCGCGAACCCTCGTGTTAGGATCAGGTGATCGGGATCGGTGTTGCGCTCCTTCATAAGGTGTATTGTCATAGAAGTGGTCCAGTACCCATTGACAAAGTCCTTTCAGGCTCTGCCGAGTAAGCGGTTCATAACCCCCATCGGCAGACCCACAAGAACTCTTTAGCCATAGATCACATATCTCGCTAAAGTCCTTGAGGTGATGCAGACTACCGGGCAACAGCCACGAAGTCTACCACCTATCAGATAGGAACCAAGGTTTATTTATACCTACAACATATGTTGTTTACCTGTCTATTCCATGTTAGCTGTCTCTTACCCTCCACCAAAGGGTGTCAATCAGCTATGTATATATCTGACAGGTAAGTTGGTTGTATGAAAATGATATTGTTATAATACAATAAAGTTTCATACATACTTACCTGGCAGATATATACGATTAATGGCCCACCCAGCCTCCCCGCAGGAGACAGGTGGAAGAGAAAAAATATGAATAGAAAACGGGAATGGTTCCTAATCCTGCCACCCAGGGCAGGACGGTAGATCACCTGACCTACCTGCAGCGTGTGCCGCGAAATTTGAATTTCTGTCGGGGACGACGGAGTCTTAGCTATGTATATATCTGCCAGGTAAGTATGTATGAAACTTTATTGTATTATAACAATATCATTTTTATTACACAATGAAAATGATGTTATCCTAAATGTTGTTGTTACTGTAATTACAATACCATTAAAATATCTGAAAGATTACTGAGAGACAAGTGTTTCTACAAGTGCAACCATACTCGATGTTTACATTTTCTCAGCTGGGCTCGCATACATAAAAGCTGATTTCTTTGATATGGAATTATTTCTCAAATAACATATATATATATATAAGGTAATAATGATTTTACTATATTATCAGTTTATATTATAAAGTGAACCTTTTCATGTAAGTGGTTATTGCACCAAGAGGCTAGCCTACTTATAAACACTTAGAATTCAAGGGTCGATTTTTAGAATGGTAGTATAAGACCACCCCTAATTTTTAGGAGTGAATTAAGGATTTAAAGGTTGTCTTATACTGGCAAATATACAGTAGTATTTATGTTTTCATAAATCTAAATATCATTAATTACCTGTTCTAAGAGAGTTTGTCATATTTGATTTACTCTTCTATTAACTCCAGTGACCAAGAAGGTTTTAGGGCTAGGGTTTTCATTCAGTAAAACCTAAGACTTTTATCCTTTTCGGTAGTAGTGTGAAGTGGGCAGAAATTTGGGTTTTGTAAGGAAATTAATCTGGTTAAGATAGTCAAGCTTTGGCTGTTTTTTTTTTTTTTCCTTCCTCTTCTTCTAAGTTTTCACTTACAAATTGTTGATTGTTTTTGTAGGTGTGTTCACTTCGTATTATACAGTGGTCCCCCCGTATTCGCGGGGGATGCGTACCAAACCCCCCTGCGAATAGTTAGAATCCGCGAATGTTTGGAACCCCCCTCTAAAAATGCTCATAAACTCCTATCCTGAACATGCAAACACCAAAGTATCCCTAAAGAGACCATCCTTCATCAAATATACATAAAATATCCTATTATGGTTCATATTAATCTTTGAAATATTATTAATACTGTTTTAAAGTAAATCTTACATTTTATGGTTATACATAAATACATACTATATACGTACTGCATGACTTAGTTAAGTATGTGAAAATAATTCAGTCCCCCCATAAGTATTCAGTATGCGCGTTTTCTTTCATACTGCTACTATTTGAGACATCCATTTTCTTTTTACAATGGAAACAATTGTATATGAAATCACAAATACCAAATGTCTACTTAAAGTATTATCCTACATCAAATATACCATTGAATTGGTATTATTAATATAATTTTAAAGTCATCTTAAACATTTTACCATTAGAAATATATTAAACAGCCAATAGCAGAGAGAGAGAGAGAGAGAGAGAGAGAGAGAGAGAGAGAGAGAGAGAGAGAGAGAGAGAGAGAGAGATGAGGAGAGAGAGAGAGAGGAGAGCGAGAGCATAAACTCCCTTACGATTTCAATAGATTGAAATGAACGATCCTGTATAGGCAAATTTTTTCCCCTCCCATAAATACATATATTTCTCCAGAGAAGAGAGAAAGAGAGGACTGTGCAATTATGTTTGTCTGTCTATCAATTCTTTTGCTGAGAGCGAGAGAGATAAAAGAAGGAAGAAATAGAAACACCAAATGTATACCTTATGTAACATCCTTCATCAAATTTACCTTAAATTATTATCATATTACTGTATTAATCTTAGAGATTGTATTAATATAATTTCAAAGTAATCCTAAACATTAGTATCCTTAAAGGATACGTACTTATAACACTTGCAGCCAAGAGAGACAGAGTTACCACTATGACAAGTATCTTGTGAAGAGAGAGAGAGAGAGAGAGAGAGAGAGAGAGAGAGAGAGAGAGAGAGAGAGAGAGAGAGAGAGAGAGATTACATAACACCATTAGATTCGTTGACCATTGTATGGCATTGTTACTTTCCCAGCTCCGAGCGTCACTGGAGTTGAGGTATTGAAATTGATACAGGAAAAGACGAAGGGAAGAATTTTCATTTGAAATTAGTTATCGTATTATTACTACTTCTATTATTATTATTATTATTTGAAAATAAAATAAACACGTGCATCTACCATAAAAAATTCTCTCATCTCAGTAAGAAAGAGGAGTTATCCTTACAAGTGAAATGGAAAGGTCATTTTCATCTCTTTAAGCCTCTTACGCTGACTGGACGTATTTTACGTTGACATTTTTTGTCTCCCGTGTGCCGACTGGACGTATTTTACGTTGACATGTTTTGTCTCCCGTGTGCTGACTGGACGTATTTTACGTCGACTTACAAAAGTTTTTTTTTAAAATTCGCGGAAAAATACTTATAGGCCTACCAGCCTAAAACTTTTGAATCACGCGCCTTGGGGGATGCTGGGAGTTCACGGATCAAGGTGTTTTGTTTACAATCGTTACGCAGGCGCGCAAGCGCAAATTTCTTTCTTGCTGCACTAAAAAGTATCTGTGACACATCTCGGAAATTATTTCGTCACTTTGACATAATTTTTGTACCATTGTAAATTAGCCGTTACATGAAGTATTATATATGAAAATGTGCGCATTTTTATGTAGAATACAACAATAAAATATTCATGATTGTAGCTTTTATCAGTTTTGAGATATTTTCATATAAATAACAATAATTGCCAAAATTTCAACCTTAGGTCAATTTTGACTCTACCGAAATGGTCGAAAAACACAATTGTAAGCTAAAACTCTTATATTTTAGTAATATTCAATCATTTACCTTAATTTTGCAACTAATTGGAAGTCTCTAGCACAATATTTCGATTTATGGTGAATTTATGAAAAAACTTTTTCCTTATGTCCGCGCGGTAACTCTTCCGAAGAAAATCATACATGCGATTGTGGTAATGTTTGCACCATTTTAAAATTAGCCGTTATATAAAGTTTATATATGGAAATGTGCGCAATTTCATGCACAATACAATTAAAAACAACCCATGGTTGTAGCTTTTATCAGTTTTGAGATATTTTCATATAAATAACGATAATTGCCAAAATTTCAACCTTCGGTCAACTTTGACTCTACCGAAATGGTCGTAAAACGCAATTGTAAGCTAAAACGCTTATATTCTAGTAATATTCAAGCATTTACCTTCATTTTGCAACAAATTGGAAGTCTCTAGCACAATATTTCGATTTATGGTGAATTTATGAAAAAATAACTTTCTTTGCGTCCGCGCGGTAACTTCCGAAAAAATCATACGTGCGATTGTGGTAATGTTTACACCATTTTAAATTAGCCGTTACATAAAGTTTTATATATAAAAATGTGCGCAATTTAATGTAGAATACAACAACAAATAATTGAAGGTTGTAGCTTTTCTCATTTTTGAAATATTTGCATATGAATCACGATAAATAAAAAAAAAACACGTTCGGTCAACTTTGACTCTACCGAAATGGTCGAAAAACACAATTGTAAGCTAAAACTCTTACAGTCTAGTAATATTCAGTCATTTATCTTCATCTTGAAACAAATTTGAAGTCTCTGGCAAAATATTTAGATTTATAGTGAATTTAAAAAAAAATCTTTCCTTCCCTCCGCGCGAAGATTCTCCGCCACAAATCTCCGAAATGCGTACGTACCATTCTCGGAATATTTGCTCCATTTCATAATAGCATTTCATAGAGTTTTATATATGAAAATGTGCGCAATTTCATGCAGAATAAAACGAAAAATATTTGAAGGTTGTAGCTTTTCTTATTTTCGAAATAATTGCATATAAAAAATATATATATAAAAAAATTCGACATTTGGTCAAATTTAACTCGTCAGATATGGTCGAAAACTGCTATTGTAAGCTAATACTCTTACAGTATAGTAATATTCAATCATTTGTCTTCATTTTGAAAGAAATTGGAAGTCTCTAGGACAATATTTGGATTTATGGTGTATTTTTGAAAAAAATATTTGTTTACGTCCGTGCGTTACGAATTCATGCATTATTTTGTGATAATATTTTCTCTGTGTTGCTTTTATTGGTTTACAATGTGTTATATACCAAAATGATCGCAATTTAGTGTACATTACAACGAAAAACAAAGTAACTTGTTACCTTTAACCGTTTTGCGCACAGCGTGATTTGAATACAATTATATATGAAATTTAGTTTTTGCGCTATCATATATCGCATTATTTATATATGATAATGATAATTTTTTTCCTTTCTGATGGTTGCATACTAAACTTCAGCCAATGACAAAAAAAGGAGCCCAAAATGAACTCTTAATCTTGAAAACTAAGCGCGCTGTGATTTTTTGAAAAAAATATTTTTTCCGCTTCTGCGCTCACTCTGAAACACCTCCGGCACACGGGAGACAATTTTTTTTTTACGCTTCGGCGTAAGAGGGTTAAAATACTACCATTATGAATTTTGTAATTACAGTTTTATCATTATTATTATTATTATTATTATATTTATTATTATTATTATTATTATTATTATTATTATTATTATTATTTTTAACTTAAATTATCAATAAACATTTTACATACTACCATAAAAATTCTTTCATCTCGGTTTAGAGAGAGTAGAGAGAGAGAGAGAGAGAGAGCGAGAGAGAGAGAGAGAGAGAGAGAGAAGAGAGAGAGAGAGAGAGAGTTTATCTCTCTCTGTTCTCTCAAAAAATACTTATAACTCTTCCAGCGAAGAGAGGGATGAGTACCAACCCACTTGACACATTATCTGGTGTGGCAAAGAAGAGAGAGAGAGAGAGAGCGAAAGAGAGGGAGTGAGTTACCACTATGACACATTATCTTGTGTGGCAAAAGAGAGAGAGAGAGAGATGAGAGAGAGTAAAAGAGAGACGCACGAGAAGAGGAGAGAGACGAGAGGAGAGTTAACCTTAATTAAAAGTGACATGGATAGATTAGGATTGTATTTCTTTAAAGTACTATCACATAATATGAATTTTGTAATTAGTTATTGTTGTTATTATTATTATTATTATTATTATTATTATTATTATTATTATTATTATTATTATTATTATTTTAAAGTATTAAAAAACAAATAGTACAAGTACTATAAAACATCTCGAGTCTCTGTAAATGAGAGAGAGAGAGAGAGAGAGAGAGAGGAGAGAGAGAGAGCGAGATGATGAGAGAGAGAGAGAGAGAGAGAGAGAGAGAGAGCCGGGGGAATTTCATGAGCACTTGATGGGAGCAACAAAACAGCTCCTTCCCCCTTCTGTCACTTAACTTGATACATATATCTGACAGTTTTAGTACCTGGAGTTAGACTTGAAAGAAGACTGGGATTTCTTCATGTATTTTCTTTAATGAATTGATATTATTGCTGTATAAATTAATATTAATATTTGAAAATAGTACCGTATATACTCGCATATTATGCGACTTTTGAAACCTAATTTTGAAGCTAATTTTAAAGGGGTCGCATCATACACGCGGTATAAAATTAGCGTACCGTTTATGCTTTCCCAAATCGGCAGATTGCGATAGTTACTACCGGAGGAAAACAGTAGATCTTTTAAAAAGTTATGTGCTTTACTTGTACTTCACTATATCCAATAATATTGTATGCATTCTCATATTACTATTGTATTTTAAAATACAAAAGAGCGATCGTGCGCCATTTGCATTATTTTGGTTTATACAGCATGTTTAACTGTTCTAGACTAACCATCTATAATTTCCAAATCAGTTGATTAAGGCACAATACCGAAGGAATTTTTACTCTTTGTTTTACTCGGTAAAAGAAACATTTGTTACTTGAACTATTATTTTTATTTTAGGATACGCAGTTAAGTGAAAATTTATTAAAATAAAAAAAAATGCATAAAATTAGTAAACTAAAATCCTCCAAAGTTGCTCTCCGTGTCCGTATCATCAAATACTGCTCTGAATTCTTCGCCATCGAGGCAGTCATATTCGTCATCTTCCAGATCTTTGATAATTTCATCTTCATATGGAAGGTATAGTCTTGTCACCGTGGCGAGCTCTCTGGTGTGGCTTTTAAAGATCTGCCCTTTGCTAATTTTACAAAAACAACAACTGCCTGTGTTTGACAGACCTTTGAATGTCCTTGAGACAAACCCCGAGGCTATAATTATAAGATTATAAGGGGTTTTCATTCCCAGGTACTTTAATCTCCTTCCTATTCGGCCCTGCTCTCTCTCTCTCTCCTAAATCCTCAGCTGTCCGAGCGAGAGCTTTTTTTATGGGACAACATAGGCCCGCATTTTGCATTTTCCATACCAAATTATTTTGTATACGATTGCCCTTTCTCAGCTGTAAAGTTGATGTCTATCCATGGCTGTGAGATGACCAGGAATAACTTGTAAGTCGGTGTCAAACTTCAGTCAGGCCAAAACTTTGCCATATATATCGCATTCAAGCAATATTCAGTCATTGTTTCCTATCTATTATTTTGAGAGAGAGAGAGAGAGGAGGTTTACTCTGATGTTATAAATTTGGCAGATATGCGATCAAACACGTGGGAGGACCAAAACAGTCAGCCAGAGAGCTCAGCTCATTTTGTAAATACTATTGTTTGGCATGCTAGGCTTACCCGATTCATTTGGGTGTGCGCTGCAGCTTCTGCTACTCAAATAATCACATTTTTCTTACTAATCCCAAGAGTTGACCATGGAAAATCCAAAGATTAACCAAAAATCCCAAGATAATAAAATAATTGACATATGCCAAGCCTTGGAGTCCTAAATATTTACTCTCTGTCTATCAGGAAAAGATACTGATAAATTGAGTTGACGGTATCTTTTCTTAGAGAGAGAGAGAGAGAGAGAGAGAGAGAGAGAGAGAGAGAGAGAGAGAGAGTATATTGCAGTGTGTTCATGCTTGTTAAAAATGTGCAGTACGGGTAATTCATATCTGGAAAAAAAAAAAAAAATGAATTTTGTTGCTGTCTGTCGCATGGACGAAATTTACAAAGAGCAGGGAACAAATCTTGACATTCCTCGAGAGATAGAGAGATGAACCATCTCTCTCCCCTCTCAACTATACTGTAGTGTTAAATTGAGTCTCTGAAACCAATAGGTATTAGCACACGCGCAACTGTATATGTGTGTGTGTGTGTGTGTGTGTATGGGCATACTGTTAAAAAATGTGCTGTACCTACAGGTAATAAATACCTACATCTTGGAAGATAAAACAAACAAACAAATTTTGTTGTTAGTCGCCAGGGATATAAAGAGTGTGACCAGCAGACAGAAAGATTAACATTTTTCCAGAGATTAAAGAGCTGAATTTTGTTTTGAAGCTATGTCAACTGCGTTAGTAAATAGGTATCATCTTCTAAAGAAAATTTTTTTTCTTTTCTTTTTGCGGAAGAATCCTCAAACCATTTTGCATTCAAAGTAATGAGAAGGAATCATTCTATTCTTCATGTAATCAGTAAAATACTTACACTAATAAAAACTAAAACTATGTATTGTATGCAAAACACACACATCATCGTTAGCTTCGCGTGTGTAAACGTTCATTCTAAGAAATTCAAGAGTAGTATAGCTAACACCTGATTGGTTGGTTGGTAGCCATGGAGATCTGTTATCCAATGACTGCCCTTTGCTTCTGTTCTATTTATAGACATATGCCGTGGATGGCACTAGCTTTGAACGTTACCATGTTCGTGATTTTCTGACTGCTGACGGCAAAGATTACTCAATAATTTTCTTTATATAATAATTATTTCTTCTTGAAAACAATAATATGATCATTTTAACTTTAATGTAAAGTGGTATGAAAAATACCAGTGTGTCATAGCGATGCGTCATCAATATAGTGGTATGAAAATACCACATGGTGTTGTAGCGATACGTAATCACGAAGTACAAATCCTTTTCCCGGACCATCCTCAAAATTTTACGACTCTTCAACTTCAAGATCGATATGGAGAAATATATTATATAGTCATGCTTATTGTTAAAATTCACAAGTTGAACTGCAAAACATTGTTATATTTTGATTGTCATGTACATATATTTTTTGCGTTTTACGGAATGTTTGTTTTGAAAATAATAGCTATTAGTGAACATATGGTATTAATTGTCCCACTATTTTGTTATAGGTGATCTTAGTTATCTCACATTCATTTAACAGTATTATATTAATATTTATTTAAATAAACTGTAATTAATAAATAACAATAATGAAAAACATAAAGGGAAAAAATGTTTTTGCTGCAGTAGTGATGTTTGTTTGATTATGCATCTGACCTCACATTTCCGAAATCTGAAAAATTCCAAAAACCGAAACATCAGAATGTGTGTGTACTGCACATTTTTTTTAAACACGCACACAATGTCTACACATTTACTGATGCCCGTTGGTGGAAGACTCAAATTACAGCATTTATTCCTGAGAGAGAGAGAGAGAGAGAGAGAGAGAGAGAGAGAGAGAGAGAGAGAGAGAGAGAGAGAGAGAATGATTTAGGACTCCAAGGCGTGTTATTTTTACAATTATTTTATTATTTTGGGATTCTTTTTTAATCTTGAGATTTTCTATTCAATTCTCGAGATTAGTAAGAAAATTAACGTAACTTGACTAGCAGCAGCACACATCTGAATGACTGACTCGGCCATTAGCATGCTAAACCACCAACCTTATGAACTGACACTCTCGGAAAAGGAACTCGCATGATATATGAGATACATGACAAAACCACTGTTTATTGGTGAAAATTTGGGGGTCGCATGATATGCGAGATCGCACATTACTCGAGTATATACGGTAAATCATTTATTTATCATACAAAAAACATACATCTTTGTAGTAGAGAGAGAGAGAGAGAGAGAGAGAGAGAGAGAGAGAAGAGAGAGAATTATTATTTTTATTATGTGATATCATTTAAACTTATTAAACTTACTAATACAGTATTAATCAAAATTAATATTTGAAAATTAGTAAATCATTTTTCTATCATAAAAATGTATTTAGTCATGAAAATAAACATCAAAATACAATAATTAGTGATTATTTTCGCTGGCAAATTCCGTGAATGGGCGAGTCCGTCCGCAAATAATTTCTAGATAGGCTCCAAAGAAAAATCCGCAAATATGTGAGTCCGCGAATCCGGAGAACGCGAATACGGGGGGACCACTGTATACTCCTTTTTTGTTCCGATACGTATACAAACCCTCGGTCCTTTAACAATAGGAAGGTAATCAGCGCCAAGCTGGACCTGTTGTAAGCTTAGAACAAGGGGTTCGATAGTTAACTGCTTGTCCGGTCGTTGGGAGTCCCGCCCGACAGAGGTAAAGATTCACTTTGCTTTCGGCCGCCAACAGAGACAGACGTGTTGTTTGCCGCTCTGCCCGCTGCTCGTATGCTTAGCTTCCTCGATAGAAGGAATTTTTCTCTACTTTTTCTTACTGAGTGCTTGTGTTGGAAGACTGTAAGTACTATGTATTGTTTTGATTTTTGTGATTGCTCGCGAATCATTGTGATTAGTGATGGATTCCTGCGAGCCTGAGAGACCACCCCGCCCCCAACAGCCGCAGATTGTGGCCTGGTGTGGAGGGCCACAAATGTGGTGCTTTTCGGTCTCTTGTACAGGTAGATCCTCATAATTTATGTACCCGGTGTCGAGGGCGGGAATGCTCTCGCACCGATCCATGTGATATTTGTGTGTTGTGGTCGGAGGAGCAGTGGGGGCGATACGAGGGGAGGAAGAAGGCGCGTAAGCCGGCCAAGGAGTCGTCGGAAAGCTCACCAGCGACTCCCTTGGTTATGGACACGTCTTCCTCTTTCCTCCCTCCGTCAGTTCTTCGCTGGATGAGTGGTTTTCGCGCTCGGCTGCCAATCCGGTGGTCCGAAGTTCAAATCCTGGCTCGGCCAACGCGGAATCAGAGGAATTTATTTCTGGTGATAGAAATTCATTTCTCGAATAAGTGTGGTTTGGATCCCACAATAAGCTGTAGGTCCCGTTTCTAGGTGACCAATTGGTTCCTAGCCACGTAAAAATATCTAAACCTTCGGGCCAGCCTTAGGAGAGCTGTTAATCAGCTCAGTGGTCTGGTAAAACTAAGCTATACTCAACTTCCTCCCTCCGTCTCAGCTCCCACGTATGCCTCCTTCCCCCTCAGGGGGCGTGTCGCGTTCCTTCTCCTCCCTCGATCAGTCGAGTGTGGAGGAGGGAGCGCGAAACCCCGACATTCAGTTGTACTCGGGGTCTTCCGTTCGCTCGGGGTGGGACCTGTCCCCCCCCCGGGCGAGGAGGAACCCCCCTCTACTAACCTAACCATTCCTTCCTCAGGTGCTCCTGCCGTGGGGGATGATCTCGGCCAGGTCTGGTACTTGCTGGGGCTCCAGGGGACACTGAGCGTTTGGGGGCTGCTCTACCACCTCGCGCAGTGATCCAGGCCGGTAACTCATGGCCCCGAGACGTCGACAACTACCACCGTGTCGACACCAGGGTATGCTGCACCTCCCCATCTTTTGTACACGCAGCATGTGGCCATGGTGACCCCGACAGCTGAGGTGCAGGCTCCGCTCGTGGTTCCGCAGAGGAGGGAGGTTACCCTGCTGCCTGGTTTTGTTGCTCTTGCCCCAGCCCCTGATTTTCGGTGTCCCAAGAGCTCCCCACTTGACCTGCCACTGTTCCTGTGCCTGCCGCTCCCGTACCAGTTCCTGCCGTCGTCATTCCTGCCCGTGGTGTTGCCGCCCCCACCCTAGGTCCCTCCGGACAGGTGCAGCCGGGTCCTGTTGCTTCGGCAACTGCCCCAGCTCCGTCCTGGATGGAGGACCTAACGGTTGTCCTGAGGAAGCTGACGAAGAAGAAGAGGAAGAAGAGGAAGGTGTCGTCGTCTGCAGCCGCCTCTTCCCCTTCGACTTCCAAGGCCCCACAGCCGAGGAAGAAGAAGGCAGCCTCTTCCCCCCCTTAGAAGGCTCGCTCTGAGACTTCTAAAGGTCTTCCGCTGGTCCTTCTGTTCCCTCAGGAACGAGGCCTGTCTCTCCTTCCGCAAGGAAGAAGACGATGGGGACCAGAGGAGTTCCGGCTAACACTGGTACCTCCTCGCCTGGCGCCAGGGGTTCTGCCTCTGCGCCAGGATCTGTCTCGGCCTCTCGTTCGCGAGAGGTACCGAGTGTACGGTCACCCGCGGGTAACCGTGCAGCCAAGACCCAGGCAGCCGAGATCCAGGCATGGAGCAGAAGACTGGCGGGAGTCGCTCAGGTGACTCCCGCCAGGCCAGCGATTGCTCGCGTGGTGAGCCGCCGGTACCCAGGGTTGATGCGACGGTCCCAGACCGGCGCTGCAGGCCAAGGCGAGGAAGTGGTCCCCTCGGTTGCCAGGACCAGCTTCGGCTGGTTCAGGCAACGTGGCGCGCCGTGAGGACAGGCCTCGCTCCCACTGCGACAGCGGACTCTGCCAGTCCCCTAACTGCTGCTCCCACCTGGAGCGGTCGGATAGGTGGACCAGCAGTAGCTCTTTTGACGCTCGGGACCGTCGCTGCTGTTCTCGGTCCAGCCGCGCGACCATGCCTGCAGCTCGATCGCCACCGCGGGTTGGCGGTCGCCTGCAGCTCCCCCAGCACACCGGTTCTGTTGGTGGGCAGGGAGGGGCCGTTAGGTCTTCCTCTCCGTTCCCTTCAACTTCCTCGGGCTACACCGGGAAGAGTGAGGTGATCAGGAGTGACTCGCGATCCCTCCACGAGGGCCTACGAACCTGGCACGGTCCTAGGACCAACCAGATCGTACGCCCAAGTGGTTGGAGGAGACTAGGAGGGGTCTGTGGTGGTTCCTCCTGTGGAGGGAGGAGCAGCTCGGGAGGCGTTCTCTTTGGATGGGTTTGATGGCCCATCTCCGCAGGACGCAGTGTCTCTCGAGATCCAGAGGTCTTTTGCTAAGGTAATTGCACGGATTCGTCAACACAATGACCTCAGGGAAGGGTCGCTGCTCCCACCTTCCGAGCCTACATCTGCCGCGATCAGCCTTGGCCGACAGTGTGTTGGGCCAGGTGGACTCTCTCTCGTCTGCGGACAGGAGGGATCACTTCGGTCCAGCAGGTCGTCCAAGCTCCTTCCCCCACCTCTACCACGACAGAGGCGCTTCTATGTGCCATCGGAGAACCCTCTGCCACCCAAGCAGGTTAACCCAGAGCTCTCTCTCTTCCCGAGAGAGATGGTGGACGCTGCGGTGGAGCAACGGCGCACTGACGACAGTGACCATTTAGTCCACCAGGCAGTCTCGAAGGCAGTTGGGCAGCCTTGAGCCACTGCGGCTAAGCCCAAGAGCTTAGCTGGCGCTTCCTCTTCGAAGAAGACGACCTCCTCGTCGAAGTCGAAAGAAAAGACTCGGCCTTCGACTTCTTCGCTAAGGAGCGACCGTAACCAGCCCTCCTCCCAGTCCTCCTTCTCTCGAGGAGGAACCGGGAAGAAGTCGGAGAGGGAAATGCTAGGGACGGCATTCTCCCTCACCTGCTGCCGGAAGTCGGGGGGTGCCTGGCGAGCCATTGGGCAACTTGGCAGCGCTACGGAGCCGAGACCTGGATAGTGGATGTCCTTCGGGAGGGGTATCTACTACCCTTCGAGTCACGGCCACCCCTCACCTCCAACCCGGTCCGTCTACAGACGTATGTTCCTGGTTCTGCCAGGGACGTAGCGCTTCGGCAGGAAGTAGAAGCCATGCTGAGCAAAGGAGCTGTGGAGATCGTATGGGATGAGTCACTGGGCTTCCACAGTCAACTTTTCCTAGTGGAGAAGTCCTCGGGGGGCTGGCACCCAGTGATAGCTCTCTCTCCCTTGAACCGATTTGTTCGCCAGACTCGGTTCACGATGGAAACGACACGCTCAGTGCTCGAGTCCAGCAGGGAGAACGACTTCATGCATTCGGTGGATCTGAAGGATGCGTATTTCCAGATACCCATCCACCAGTCTTCCAGGAAGTACCTCTGCTTCATCCTCGACGGGACGGTGTACCAGTTCAGGGCACTTTGTTTCGGTCTTTCAACTGCCCCACAGGTGTTCACGTGAATGTTCACTTTGGTGTCGGCTTGGGCCCATTCGGTAGGGATACGTCTTCTGAAGTATTTCGACGATTGGCTGGTCCTGGCGAGCTCCCGCTCGCAGTTGCTACAGGACAGGGATCAACTCCTCGAGTTCTGCCGCGATCTCGGGATCATGGTAAACTTCGAGAAGTCAGATCTCGAGCCCAAGCAGAGGATGAAGTACCTGGGCATGCTGATCGATACGGTAGCAGGGTGAGTCTTCCCCGCGGACTCGTGGATCAGCAGGTTCAGGGAGGCAGCCGGACGGTTCCTGTCTCTACGGGAACAGCCAGCTCAGCAATGGCAGGTCGTGATAGGAGAGTTGGTCATAGGCAAGAGATCTGCCCTACTTTCCCATGTCTCTCATGGAGGAGGTGAGGCAGGACCTAGCCTGGTGGCTAGATAACAGGAACCTTGTAAGAGGAGTGCCTCTTCACACCCGCCCCACCCCCGGAGATGTTGCTGTTCTCAGACGTGTCGACTGAGGGATGGGGCGCACACCTGGAGGAGTTGCTGGCTGTGGGTGTGTGGGATCATCACGACAAGCACCTTCACATCAACGTCCTGGAGCTCAAGGCAGCGTTTCTCGCTCTCCAAGAGTTCCAGGAACGTCTGATGGGACACTCAGCGGCTGTGTTGATGAGCGACAACACCACGGTAGTGGCTTACGTCAACAATCAGGTGGCCTAGTGTTCCTTCCGGTACACCAGTTGACGCTGCAGGTGCACGAGTGGGCCGTGGCTCACTCAGTAGAGCTGTCAGCTCGCTACATTCCAGGTAAGAGGAATGTAGTGGCAGACAAGCTCAGCTGTCAGGATCAGGTGATAGGGCCCAAGTGTTCCCTTCACCCAGATGTGGCAGAAAGGCTCTTCAACCTGTGGGGGCGTCCAGTCATGGATCTGTTCGCCACCCAGCACAACAGAAAACTCCAGGTTTTTTACTTAGTTGTGCCGGACCCATGGGCAGCTGCAGTGGATGCTCTTCAACATCCGTGGGACAACCACTTCGTATATGCCTTTCCCCTGTGCTGGTCACCCCGAATCTTTGGATGATTCTGATGGCACCCAAATGGCCCTAGGCCGTTTGGTACCCGGACCTGCTGGCTCTGCTTGCCGAAGCACCGAGAGAGCTTCCCCCTGGCACAACCTCCTTTGCCAACTACACGTGGAACGGTACCACCACTCGGTTCGATCCCTGTCTCTTCACGGCTGGCTGTTATCCACCATCTCTTGCGAGCGAGAGGCTTTTCTCGCCGAGCAGCAACAGAGATGGCTGGATACCTCAGACAGTCCTCTGCAGCTGCGTACCAGGGAAAGTGGGCCGTCTTCTGTGGTTGGTGGTGTGGACGGGCTCTCTCTCCTCTCAGAGCCACTCTTCAGCAGGTAGCGGATTCTCTCGTTTTCCTTCGCCGAAAGAAACTCCTCTCCGTCTCCGCAGTTAAAGGATACAGAGCCACCTTGGCCCTAGTCCTCAAACTGCGGGGAGTGGATATCTCCTCTTCCTTTGAGATCTCCCTCCTCATGAAGAGCTTCGAGAGGTCTTGCCCACCCAGGGAACTCAGGCCCTCAGGGTGGGATGTGACTCTCATCCTTAGGAGTTTGACTCGAAGAGAGTCGTCAGACAGGGATCTGACCCTCAAGACCCTCTTCTTGCTGGCCCTGACATCAGCGAAGAGAGTAGGGGAACTTCATGGTCTTTCCTTTGATGTTAAGCATTCGAGGGGATGGGGATCTGTGATGCTCGATTTCGTCCCGGATTTCATAGCGAAGACTCAGAACCCTTCGGTCCCTGACGACCGGTTCGAGTCATTCACAATCCCTCCCTGAAGGACTTCACCGATAACGATGCGGATGAGATGCTGCTTTGCCCTGTGAGGGCGCTTCGCCGCTATCTGAAGAGAACGCGGCACCTCAGGCCTGAGTGTCAACGCCTCTTCGTTAGCACCAGGGTTACCAAGAAAGAGGTATCCAAGAACACACTTCCTTTCTGGCTTCGTGAGGTGATCAGGAGGGCGTACGACGCGGATGGTAGTGACGACACCCGTACCCGTTGTCCGAGAGCCCACGAAGTCAGAGGTATTGGTCCAACCCTTACGTTCTGCAAGAACTTCTCCATGGTGCAGGTTCTGAAGGCAGGAGTTTGGTCCAACCAGACCACCTTTACCTCCTCCTACCTTCGGGATATTGCCCACAGGTCCTTGGACACCTTTTCCTTGGGACCCGTGGTGGCTGCTCAACAGGTGGTGTAGCTTACCCAGCTCCCGAGCGGACAGAACAGCATCGCATCCTTGTGTGACTGCATGAATGGACGAGTGAAAGAGAGTGTGACTGGCTTCTCTTCCTCCCTCTTTTCTCTCTACCTGTGGGCAGAGGGCCGCTGTCATCACTACGCTGGACAGGAGGCAGATGCAGGTAAGCTACGCGACCGAGCACCAGCCTATCCCTTTCAGTAGGGGTGGGAGCAGTTATCCACCACTCCCCTTACAAGGGGGGGAGTGGATGCCAAAAGAGACAAACCCAAAACTTTATTTTGGCTCTTGAAGTAGGAACTAGTTCTTGCTTGCTATTCATAAGAGGCACGCTTGCCTCCCTCTTATGAATTTGGTCCAGAGGTCTGGCCACTGATCCTGCGGTGCACACCCCGATCAGCTGGACAGAGGCTAGGATCCTTCCCTCTGCTCTTACGATCAGGGAGGGAACCAAGGTCTGATGAACACCAGTCTGTTCATAAGACTCAGATTCCACCCACTAATAAGTGAGTCTTCTTATTGTTAAAGGACTGAGGGTTTGTATACGTATCGGAACAAATCACAATTTGTCAAAAATTGTATTTTTCCTAACTATACAAACCTGAGGTCCTTTACACATAGTCCCACCTCATGCCACCCCTCACTCTGTTTTCCTGGGCCTAAAGCAAAGTGAATCTTTACCTCTCTGTCGGGCGGGACTCCCGACTACCGGACAAGCAGTTAACTATCGAACCCCTTGTTCTAACCTTACGACCGGTCCAGCTTGGCGCTGATTACCTTCCTATTGTTAAAGGACCTCAGGTTTGTATAGTTAGGAAAAATACAATTTCATACAATCAACTTACCTGTCAGATAAATACATAGCTAAGACTCCGTCGTCCCTATGTATATATCTGCCAGGTAAGTATGTATGAAACTTTATTGTATCATAACAATATCATTTTTTGACAAATTGTGATTTTTCTGTTTGAGTAAGCTTGCCCCAACAATTTCTCAATGTATTTTTGGGTACTGTGGAAGATAGCAATTTGTTGGGGTAGACATCACTTTTTGGTCGAGGGGAACTTTGTGCATTGTGCAGCACAGCACACTTTAGATGGTAACAAAGGTTCTTTTAATGAGCCATGTAGTCTTCAGTTGCATATTTTCCTTCCTTTTTTCTTATTGTGAGTCAGGCCAGAAATGCAACTTAGTGGTCTGATTCATATCTTAATATTCATTCATAATAAGAGACAACATTCCTCTATTAGTGTTTCTACAGAAAAACAAGGAAATAGTTGAATTTCTACTGATCGTTTGTCAATATCATAGTATGTTATACGTATATATTTTGGAAGGTTTTCAAGTGTTTATTTGGGCTTTTCTGTTGACCTACAGCTAGAGTTTCTTTTCTTTTTCCAGAGATCCAGAAATTAGTATTAGGGGGGCGAATGGGTGAAGCCATTGAAACTGTTCAACAGCTATACCCAGGTCTTTTAGAGAACAATCACAATTTACTGTTTATGTTAAAGGTAAGTTTGCATTTGTTTAATTCAAATGTTTGAAATTTAATTCCTGGACTAAATAGGAGTAGCAGAATAGTATGCACTAGGCATACATTTCTAAATCACATCAAGCGTTAATGTATAGTAATATAGGCATGATTCTTAAAGAGGAAAACAGACAATAAGGTAGAATATAGCATGTTTTCTTAAATTACTCCACTGAAATTTTTATTTTATTAGGTGCGTCAGTTTATAGAAATGGTAAATGGAACAGACACAGAAGTTCGAGGCTTGTCCAGATCGCCCTCTCGGCCGCCCACTCACGAGTCCTCTCCTTCTCCATCCTGTTGGTCAAACAACAGAACAGAACCAGTGCCTGGTAAGCTTCAAGATAAAGCATTGGTACATTATGATATTGGAAACCAGTTCCTTTAAAGCTTATGGGTGTTAGATGTATGAAAGAAGAAATGGACATCCTTCCATGATGTCAGTTTTGACTTTTGATTCTTTTTCTTTAGTTTCTTCACACATAGCCATCCAGCTTCATTATCTTTCTACAATTTTACATCTGTTTTGAAGACCAAACCCTGTAGAAGTAATTTAGTGGTCTCCTTAAACTACTCCATCATAGTAATATCATTTAATAAAATTTTGAGAAATGTTGAGAAGATGCCTTGGATTATTCTGATAAATAAAATTTTGCAGGCTGTAGAATAAAAAATGAGTAAATACATTGGAAGTTATCATTAATTTAATAGAACTGAAAGTTCTAAATTTGAGTGTATGCTGCACAAATGTGAAATGGGGAGGAAAATTACTTTTCATCACTTGGTTACTAAGACAGCATTATTGTTTACACTGCTTAGTGTGATGGTGAGAATTAGTCTTTTGGATTTTTGGAGTTTCATATAATTTTCTGTCTCATGGACATTGTAGTTTTATTTTTAGGTAATCATACTTTTTTTTTTTTTTTTTTCTTTACAGGCACATCATCCACTCCTCCCCTCTCTTCTTCCACATCCACAACACCTATCATTCAGCAGCACACATCAGTCATCCAGTCCACCAAGAACGTCATAGGTAGTGGGACGCCTACGTCCACATCAGCTACAACCGAGGAGCTCAATCAGCGCAATGCTCAGGATCTCCGTGCCACAACCCCGCCCAGTGCCTCAAATGGCACCACACCTGTTATTCATCCTCCGCCAGCATCTGGTTCTTCGTCGTCTTCATCTTCATCATACAATTCATCATCTAATATGCATGATAGTGACACAGAAATGGAATGCATGGAAACTTCTCATCACCATTTACAGGAAACTAGTAATGGTCATGGAGACACCAGTCAAAGTAATGGGTTTTCTAATGGTTTCACAAAGCATATTGATGATATGCAAGAAGATTGTGAGGAAGCAATGGGTAAGGGTTGTTTTTATCAATATTTTATGTGGCGGATGCATTACTGTAATACGTACTGTGTAGACTCTTGATTTAATCTTAGAATTTCAGAGTATATGCTTACATTGTGAAAAAAATTAATTTAAGCTATTTTATATTTTTGAAATACAGTCGACCCTCGTTAAGATGGACTACATTATAGGGGGCCCAGGGTGTCTGCGTTAGCCTATTGTCTGGTTTAATCGGCGATACCTACATAGACCTAGAAATATACCATACTTCACTATTTTTGTAAAGAGTATGAATATTAAACCATTATAGAAACAATTGTATTAAACTTCATAGTAAAAGATGAAAATTAAAGAATGAATTATGATAAAAAGGTAGAATTCAGCCGCATGTGCAAATTCATAGGCCGAGACATGAATACATGATTGGGTAATTAAATATTGGTACTGCAGCAAAAAAAATTTTCCTTTTATTTATTTATTCATTAGAGTTTATTATTATTTATATATGTTAATATACTGTTAATTGAATGTGAGATGATTAAGACGGTCAATAATAAAATAGTGGAATAATTAAGACCATATGTTCACTAACAGGATCCAAATAATTGTGCTTCACCTTGTGAATTATATCGATAAGTAAGACTATAAAACACTTTTCATCTTATTGATCTTGTAGTGGGTGGTTCTTTATTTTTATGTATTAACATCGTGAACGGTTTGCAGTCGTATTTTGTGATCGAAATGTCTATAAATAAAACAAAATTAGAGGGCTGTCATTGGCTAACAGATCACCATGGCAACCAGCCAGCCAATAAGGTTTTAGCTGTAGTATTCTGCCTGTAAGTGCAATACATAATTTTTAATAGAGTATGTATTTTACTGATTTTGTGAAGAATAAAATTAATTCCTTCCTTCAAAATTATTGAAATATAAAAGATGATAGAATTAAGCTGCATAGAGGAACTGGCAATTTCTCTCTCATGTCATTTGCCATGTATTCAGTATTTCAGCTTTTGTCTTTGTAAAGTTTACCTTTGTCATATTTTTCTTTCCTAAAAACATACAAAGCATTGTACTGTAGCTACCAGTCAGGCAGCACATAGGTAAAACTGTTGGCTACGCTGCTACTGTACTTCCTACCCAGTCAGACAATAGTGTATCGAGTATAAATACAGAACTGTATGTAAAAATATAAATTAAAAGTTTATTTACCTTTGGTAAATGAATAGGAAAATGGTATGCGGCGATTGGAGGAACAGTAACTATCTTTAATCGTTGATGAACATACATATTATGATTAGATCGGTTGACCCTCTTCGGAGTCTGTCTTATGCGATATCTGGATTAATGGGGTCCAGTTTAATGAGGGATGACTGTATAGGTACAGCATATAGGCATGCTGTTACACTACGTTTAACCAAACATTCAAAATTACTGAGCTATTGATTGCCAGGTGAAGAAAGAATGACACTTCCACTTTAAAAAATTGCTTTAAATGTTTATTTAGTAATTTTCTGCAGGTCCATTACATGTTACTACTGTATGTTGTATAGTTAAAACTTTTTAAATAAAAGAAAAAAATAACTGGGCATATTAGTTGCGAATGCAGACACACAAAAGCTCCCTTTATTTTTTTGACAGACTTTACAGTGCATCCAGTAATTAACACTTTGCAGTGCATCCAGTAATTAACAATTTTATAAGGTCTATAAAGTTGAGATGCTTTATATATTTAATTGAAAGAACATTTCAGTGAGATAAAAGAATTGAATTTTACAGAACTTGACGGGAATTCCAGCAGTAGAAAAATGTGTGGTGGAAATCCAGTTGCTGTAGAACGTATGTTGGCCTTTGGGAGAGAGGTTCAGCATATGAGTCAGGTGCTTCGAAGAGAATTAGGGAAAAATGAACAAAATAAGAAGATGCTTCAGGTGAGTGCTGTTGTGATGTCAGTGTTTGTTCCGACACGAGATAAAAACCTTGAGGTCCTTTTACAATAGGAAGGTAACTAGCGGCAGCTGGATGGTCGTAAGCTTTCGAACAAGGGAGTTCAGTAGTTAACTGCTTGTCCGACAGTGCGCACGTCGCGCGACTGGGAGGCGAAGAATCACTTTTTGCTTTCAGCCTGCTGGCGTGTAGACGTGCTCTTCATCGCTCTCTGCCCGCTTCATCGTCGTGTGCTTTCAGGATATTTGTGTTTTCTCTTACTATTTGTGTGTGTAAAAGTGAACTGTAAGTACTCTTTTTCATTTTTTCATATACACTTTATTGCCATTCAAGTGAATAATGGACCAAGGATCTAATGAATCTCCGTGCCTTCCCATCACCCGGCGACTGTGGCCCGGGGTGGAGGGGCGTAAATGTGGGAAATTCAGAAGTTTTCCCCGAGATTGATCCCCATGTCCTTTGTGCTCGGTGTAGAGGGCGGGAGTGCTCTCGCACCTAGCCTTGTGTTGTATGTGTTGATTGGTCGGAGGTGCAGTGGGGCTTGTACGAGGGCAGGAAGAAGTGAAGGCCTGCCAAGGAGTTGTCGGAAAGCTCTCCCGCGACTCCCTTAGTAACAGACACTTCGTCTTCTTTCTTGGCCCCCGCTCAGCTCCCGTGTATGGCACCTTCTGGGGGGGGTTATCCAGGTCCTTCTCTTCGCCTGATCCGTCGAGCGTAGAGGAGGGCGCTCGGTACCCCGACGTACAGCTGTATTCGGGGTCTTCCGTTCGTTCGGGGTGGGGCTCGACTCCCCTCCCCCCGCACGAGGGGGAACCCCTCCTACTTACCCGACTTTTGCTTCCACAGGTGCTTCTGCCGTGAGGGATGACCTTGGTCAGGTGCGGGCGTCTCTGGGACTGCAGGGCGTGCCAAGTGTCCAGGGGGTGCTTCATCATCTGGCGGGGTCTAGTGCGGTCACCCATGGAACGGTGACCACGACAACTACCACCTTATCTACTCCAGGGTATGCCACCCCTCCTCACCTGGTTTATTCGCCGCACGTAGTGTCTGTCTCTCCTACAGCCACTGTGCAGGGGCCGATCGCCGTACCGAGGAGGGGCGTGCCACCACCGCCCTGGTTTGCCGTGCTGCCTCGACCGGACTTCAGCTGCCCCAAAAGCTCGCCCCTGGATCTGCCGCCGGTACCCAGGATGTCGCTGGCTGTTGGCCCGCCTCCTGTGTTACCTGTGCTGCCTGCCGTACCTGTGTCCGATGCTGTGCTGGCTGTTCCTGCTGCTCCTGCCGTTCCTGCTGTTCCCGCTGTGTCCGTACCTGCTGACGTGATCCCTGCTCACGGTATTGCTGCCCCAGACGTTGGTCTGTCCGGACAGGTGCGTCCGGGCCCTGTTGCTTCGGCAACAGCAGCCCCGGCTCCTCCCTTGATGGCTGACCTCACGTCTGTCCTGAGGAAGCTGACGAAGAAGAAGAGGAAGAGGAGGAAGGTGTCGTCGTCGTCGTCTTCATCGTCTTCTTCGTCGTCTGTAGCCGCCTCTTCCCCTTCGACTTCCAAGGCTACCCAGCCGCGGAAGAAGAAGGCTGCCGCCTCCCCTCCTAAGAAGCTCCTTCGGGAATTTCTCAGGGACGGGGGGTCCTTCCGCTGGTCCTCCTGCTCCTTTGGAAGCGGGGCCTGTCTCTCCTTCCGCAAGGGAGAAGAAGACGGGGACCAGAGGGGTACCGGCTAACACCGGTACTTCCTCGCCTGGTGCTAGGGGTTCTGCCGCTACACCAGGTTCCGTCTTGGTCTCTCGTTCGCGAGAGGTACCGAGTGTACGGTCACCTACCGGTGGCCGTGCAGCTAAGAACCAGACGCCAGAGCTTGCTTGGCACCAGGTTCACGGTACGGAGCGGAAGGCTGGTGAGAGCCGCTCAGGCGACTCTCACCAGGCCAGCTCGCTCTTGTAGCGACCAGCTGGTCACCCGGGTTGACGTGACGGTCCCAGACCGGCCACGGGCTGAGGCTGGGAAGAGGTCCCCCCGATCGCTGGCGCCAGTGGTTTGACGCGCCGTGAGGACACGCACCGGTCTCACCGCGACAGTGGTCTCTGCAGGTTACCTGACCGCCGCTCCCACAGGGACCGGACGGGTAGGGCGACCAGCAGCAGTTCCTCTTATGCATGAGATTGGGACCGCTGTTCTCGGTTCAGCCGTTCTCCCCAGGGGAACGGCACGACCAGACCTGCAGCTCGATCCCCACTGTGGGTTGGAGATCGCCTGCAGCCCTCCAAGCACACTGGTCCTGCCAGTGAGCGAGGGGGGAGCGTCAGGTCTTCCTCTCCCGTGCCTTCAGCTTCCTCATGTTACACTGGGAAGGGCGAGACACCGAGGAGTGATCGTGAAGGGCGCGCCCCACATGATCCCGTCACGATGCCGTACGTGCCAGGCACGGTCTTAGGATCGACCAGGTCGTACGCGCAAGTGACAGGAGGAGACCGAGAGGGGTCTGTCGCTGTTCCCCCTCCTGAAGGGGGAGGATCTCGGGAGTTGCTCTTGTTCAAGGGGCTTGACGGTCCTACTCCACAAGATGCAGTCACTCCGGAGATTCAGAGGAATTTTGCCGAGGTTATTGCGCTGATTCGTCAGCACAACGATCTCGGGGAAGGATCGCCGCTCTCACCATCCGAGCCCACGTCCCAGCTCGAGTCGTTTTGGGGTCCTAAGAAGGAACCCAGACCGACGGTGGGTCTGCCGCGATCGGAGCTTGCCGACTCTGTGTTAGACCAGGTCAAATCTCTTCTCCGGACAGGACGGCTCGCTGAAGTCTGGCAGGTCGAACAAGCTACTTCCTCCTCCTCTACTGCGACAGCGGCGTTTTTACGTGCCATCTGAGGATACAATGCCACCCAAACAGGTGAACCCAGAGTTAGCCAGGCTAACTCCGGTTGTGTGTCTGCAGCAGCTCCTGTCGGAGAACCTCTGGTTCTCGCAGCAAGAGGCACTGGGCCTGGAATCCACCACTATGGCAGCTTTCCAGGCCGTCTCCTGGTTAGACCTGTGGTCCCTCACAGTGTCTAAAGTCGCAGCAAACTCGGGGGATACTCCTCTTGAGGATGACGTGGCTTTCAGGAGACTTTGTCAGTCTGGGGGAAGGGCCATCTCCTTCCTCGCCAATCAGACGGCAAACCTGTGGGCCAACCTGGTACTTCGCCGTAGGGACGCAGTCCTTACCCGAGTATCCAGGGCAGCTGGGCGAGAGGCGGCGCTTGGATTACGGAACGGACCTGTACGTAGTTCCTCCTCTCTCTTTCCAGGAGAGATGGTGGACGCTGCGGTGGAAAGGCGGCGCACTGATGACAGTGACCGCCTGGTACACCAGTCAGTTTCGAAGGCTTCTGGGCAGCCTCGAACTGCGGCCAAGCCTAAGAGTTTGGCTAGCGCTTCCTCGGCTGCTAAGACGGTTGCCCCGTCGAAGCCCTGAGGAAAGATTCTGACTTCTACTTCTGCCAGGGGAGGTCGTCATCAGCCCTCCTCCCAGCCCTCCTTCTCACGAGGGGGGGCAGGGAAGAAGTCGAAGAGAGGTGGGAAACGCTAGGGACTGCGTTCCCCCTCACCTGCTGCCGGAAGTTAGGGGGGTGGGCCCTGGGGGGCCTGGCGAGCCATTGGGCAACATGCCAGCGCTACGGTGCCGAGAACTGGATAGTAGACGTCCTTCGGGAGGGATATCTACTACCCTTCGAATCTCAGCCACCCCTCACCTCCAACCCGGTCCATCTGCAAACATACGTCCCGGGATCATCAAAGGACGTCGCTGTACGACAGTTGCAAGACCATGCTGAACAAACGAGCTCTGGAGATCGTCACGGATCAATCACCGGGCTTCTACAGTCGCCTTTTCCTGGTGGAAAAGTCTACGGCGGGCTGGTGCCCGGTGATAGATCTCTCTCCTTTGAACCGATTTGTTCGCCAAACTTGGTTCAAGATGGAGACGGCACGTTCGGATTTGAATGATGCGTATTTCCAGATATCCATCCATCAATCCTCCACTTCATCCTCGACGGGACGGTGTACCAATTCAGGGCACTTTGCTTCGGTCTCTCAACCGCCCCACAGGTGTTCACGCGAGTGTTCACTCTGGTGTCTGCTTGGGCCCACTCATCTGGGATACGTCTTATGAGGTATCTCGACGATTGGTTAGTCCTGGCGAGCTGCCGCTCGCAGTTGCTGCAGGACTGGGATTGACTACTGGAGTTCTGCCGTGATCTGGGGATCGTGGTGAACTTCGAGAAGTCCGATCTCGAACCCAAGCAGAGGATGAAGTACCTGGTTATGCTGATCGACACGGTAGCAGGGCGAGTCTTCCCGTGGACTCGCAGATCAGCAGATTCAGGGAGGCAGCCAACCGGTTCCTGTCTCGGCAGGAACAGGCAGCTCAGCAGGAACCTCTGGAGAGGAGTGCCTCTACGCACTCCCCCCCGGAGATGCTGCTGTTCTCAGATGCATCAAACAAGGGACGGGGCGCACACCTGGAGGAGTTGCTGACTGCAGGAGTGTGGGACGATTACGACAAGCACCTTCACATCAATGTCCTGGAATTCAAGGCAGCGTTCCTCGCAATCCAAGAGTTCCAGGACCATTTGATGGGACACTCAGTGGTGTTGATGTGCGACAACACCATGGTAGTGGCTTACGTCAACAAAGGGGGTCTAGTGTGTCTCCCGTTGCACCAGTTGACGCGTCAGGTGCACGAGTGGGTCACGGCTCACTCAATAGAGCTGTCAGCCCGCTACATTCCAGGGAAGAGGAATGTAGTAGCAGACATGCTCAGCCGCCGGGATCAGGTGATAGGGACCGAATGGTCTCTATATGAGGGCATGGTGGAAAGGCTCTTCGATCTGTGGGGGTGTCCAGTCGTGGATCTGTTCGCCACCCGGCACAACAGAAAACTCCAGGTTTTCTACTCAGTTGTGCCGGACCCATGGGCAGCTGCAGAGGACGCTCTTCAACACCCGTGGGACAACCTCTTCACCTACGCCTTTTCCCCCGTTCAGCCTGATTCGCAAGGTGATCAGTCAAGTGCTGGCCACCCCGAATCTCAGGATGATCCTGGTGGCTCCTAAATGGCCCCAGGCCGTTTGGTATCCAGACCTGCTGGCTCTGCTTGCAGAAGCGCCGAGAGAGATTCCCCATTGGCACAACCTTCTCGCCCAGCCACACGTAGAACGGTACCACCGAGTAGTCCAGTCTCTACATCTTCACGGCTGGCTGTTATCCACCATCTCTTGCGAATGAGAGGCTTTTCTCGTAGCGCAGCAACAGAGATGGCTGGAAACGTCAGACAATCCTCTGCAGCTGTGTACCAGGGGAAGTGGGCCTTCTTCTGTGGTTGGTGTCGCAGACGGGGTCTATCTCCTCTCAGAGCCACTCTTCAGCAGGTAGCGGATTTCCTCATTTTTCTTCACCGAGAAAAGCTCCTCTCAGTCCCCACAGTCAAAGGATATAGAGGCACCCTGGCACTAGTCTTAAAGCTGAGGGGATTGGACATCTCGAACTCGTTCGAGATCTCCTTGCTAATGAGGGGCTTCGAAAGGTCTTGCCCACCCAGGGAACTCAGGCCCCCTGAGTGGGACATGACTCTCGTCCTTAGGAGTTTGACTTAAAGACCCTTCGAGGCACTCCGAGAGTCGTCAGACAGGGATCTGACCCTCAAGACCCTCTTCTTGCTGGCCCTGGCACCGGCAAAGAGAGTAGGGAAACTTCATTGTTTGTCCTTCGATGTGAAACATTCCAGGGGATGGGGATCTGTGACGCACGATTTCGTCCCGAACTCCGTTGCGAAGACTCAGAAACCGTCGATCCCTGACGACAGGTTCGAGTCTTTCACAATCCCTTCCCTAATGGACTTCACCAACAATGATTCGGATGAGATGCTGCTTTGTCCTGTAAGGGCGCTACGACGCTATCTGAAGAGAACTGGACACCTCAGGCCCGAGTGTCAACGCCTCTTTGTTAGCACCGGGGTGACCAAGAAAGAAGTATCCAAGAACACGCTTTCTTTCTGGCTGCGTGAGGTGATCAGGAGGGTGTACGAGGCTGATGGTAGTGATGACATCCGTATGCTCCGTCCGAGAGCCCACGAAGTCAGGAGCATTGGTCCTTCCCTTGCGTTCCGCAAGAACTTCTCCGTGGCGCAGGTCCTGAAGGCAGGTGTCTGGGCCAACCAGACCACCTTCACCCCCTTCTACCTTCGGGATATTGCCCACAGGTCCTAGGATACTTTTTCCTTGGGACCCGTGGTGGCTGCTCAACATATTGTGTAGCTAACCCAGACCCTCGCAGGCTGAACAGCATCGAGTCCTGGTGTGACTGTAAGAATGGATGAGTGAATGAGAGTATGACTGGCTCCTCTTCCCATCTTTTTCTCCCCCTCTACCTGTGGGCAGAGGGACACGGTCGTCACTCTGCTGGATAAGGACGGGATGCAGGTGAGCTACTCGACAGAGCCCCATCCTATCCCTTTCACTAGTGATGGGAGTGAATATCCACCACTTCCCCCAACAAGAGGGGGGAAGTGGAAGCCAACAAGAGACAAACCCATAACTTTATGTTGCCTCTTGCAAACAGAAACATGTTCTTGCTTGCTGGTATTAAGAGATACGCTTGCCTCTCTCTTATTACTTTGGTCCAGAGGTCTGACCATTGATTCTGCGGTGCACACCGCAATCAATCGGACAGAGGCTAGGATCCCTCTTACGACCAGGGAGGCAATCCAAGGGTGGGCGAACACCAGTCTGTTCACAAAAGACTCAGATTCCTCCCACCAAGAAGTGATTCACAAAAGACTCAGATTCCTCCCACCAAGAAGTGAGTCTTCCTATTGTAAAAGGACCGAAAGGTTTGTATCCCATGTCGGAACAAATGACAATTTGTCCAAAATTGCATTTTTATACATTCAACTTCCCTGCCAGATATATACTTAGCTATAGACTCCGTCGTCCCCGACAGAAATTCAAATTTCGCGGCACACGCTACCGGTAGGTCAGGTGATCTACCGCCCTGCCCTGGGTGGCAGGACTAGGAACCATTCCCGTTTTCTAATCAGATTTCTTCTGTCGCCCGGACCATCAACATTGTTGTTGGTTCCTTTTGACTGGATTTTCTTTTTTCATCGACAATTGATCTTCTTGACCGACTTTTGGTGACGTATCTGGATTGTTGGATTGGCATACGCTTTTGTGGACTGTTTTTGTGGACTTGCTTTGGATTTTTCTTAAAATGTCTGACACTGGAATGGTTGTGAGACGTTGTGTGAATGTAGGCTGTAAGGTGAGGTTGCCGAAAGCTTCGGTAGACCCTCACACCGTATGTAAGGGTTGCAGGGAGTATGAATGTTCTTTCACTAATACTTGCAAGGAATGTGAGAATTTGAGTGAGAGAGAGTGGAAGAATCTAACTACTTATTTGAAGAAGTTAGAGAGAGAGAGAGAGTGAGGAAAGCCTCTTCTAGAAGTTTGAGTAGTTCTAGATCGAATGAACTAGTTCCTAGTTTGGGATCTTCCCCACTTGTAAGAATTGCTACTTCTCCTTCCTTTTCAGCCTCTTCACCTATTGCAGATCCTGTAGATTCGGCAAAAGAACTTGCGGATCTAAAAGCAGCCTTCAAGATCATGGAAAACAAAATGGCTGCTCTGCAAGGTAAGGCTAGTGATATTACAGTGGACAGTGATGTGAGTGTCCCCAGTGTAGTGGAGGGGGCATCTGGTCGGCTCCACAACGCTCCCAGGTCTAGACCTCTTCCAAGCTCACATGCCCAGAGGAGAAGGAATGTCAAAAACCGTAAGGAGGTTGTGGAGAATCCCCACCGATCAGGTGTCCCTTCGGCAGGCTCTGTGACACCCCAGACTGCCAGGGATCGCTATTGCAAAAGCGTCCTGCGTGAGTGTTTCTCATCGTCGGGGTCTTCGTCTCCTAGACGCGATTGGAGGGATTCTGATCGCTCGCGACCACTGAAGAGGAGTTGGAAGGTGCCGACTCTTGACTCGAGCCCGGAACGCTTCCCTGAGGAGTCTCCTTCGGATGTTAAGAGGGCAAAAAGAGCCCTATTGTCACCTGTAGTTAGAAGGAGTCAGGAGGTGGAGCCCATGGACTCCTCCCCTCCTCCTTCTCCTCCTCCCAAAGAGGATAAAGAAGAGGCTACTAAAAGATTTCTAGTTTCTATGCAAGAACAGATATCGTCGTTGAAAGGAGTGCTTTCAAAGGAGCCTCCTCGAAGGAAAGACACTTCCCTTCCCATCAAGAGGTCCTCCAGACGTGTGGAGGTACCTGCCGCCAAGAACGAGGTTCCTATTAGGAGTGAGGCTCTTAGCAAGAGCGAGGAGTCAACCAAACGTAAGGAGTCAACCAAGCGCAAGACTCCTACCAGGTGCGAAGAGCCGATCAGGCATCTGGCGCCAGCCAGGAGTGAAGATCTCCAGGAGGCAGGAGCCAAGAGCCAGGAGTGAGGAGTGCCAAGGAGCCCATGAGGCAGGATGCCAGGAGTCCAGTTAGGGTCCCAGGAGTCGGAGTCAGGAGTCAGGAGTCAGGAGTCAGGAGTCAGGAGTCGGAATTCTTCCATAAGGCAAGATCCGAATAGACTCTTATCCGGAATTGATGACACTTCTCCAGACAGAAGCACCTCTCCTTTGGATCGTAGGAGGTCTTGGAAAGACTCTTCCTCCAAACGGGAACTTTCTCCTTCTTCTGATCGGGTTTTGGATGAGTTGTCTGAAGATGAGCTCCCTACAAATGAGGGACTCTCAAATTATAAGACATTAGCCTCCTTATTACTGCAAGAGTTTGGAGACTCTCTTAGTCCAGCCGCTCCTCCTCCTCCTCCTCCTCGTTCACTCTTTTCGAGTACGGCTACTGTAAAGTCCTCGGCTTTCCTGAAAATGAAACCAGCGATTTCAATGAAGAAGGCCTTCCAATCTTTGGATTCATGGATGGGCGCTAAGAAAGAGTTGGGCAAAACAGTATTCTGCATGCCTCCTTCCAAACTCCATGGAAAGAGAGGTATTTGGTACGGGACAGGAGAGACTATGGGTCTTTCTCTTCCTGCATCGGCAGACGCTGACTTCTCTAATCTGGTTGATGCCTCCAGACGACACTCTTTAGTCTCGGCCAGATCTACGTGGAGCATTTCAGAATTGAACCACTTTCTTAAAGGACTTTTCATCATTTTAGAAGTGTTCAATTTTCTGGATTGGTCTCTCGGAGTTCTGGCTAAGAAGTCTCAGGACTCGGAGTTTCTTAAGAGCCCAGAAATTCTCCATAGCGTCCTGGCTTGCATGGACAAGGCGGTACAAGACGGTTCGGGAGAAGTTTCTTCCCTATTTGGAGCTGGTTTGCTGAAAAAGAGATCAGTTTATGGATCCCTTTTGTCAAAAGCTGTTTCTCCTAGCCAGAGGACCGCGTTATTGTTCGCCCCTCTGCCGGACCATTTGTTTCCTTCTCAGTTGGTGAGAGATATATCTCGCTCACTAACTGAGAAGGCGACACAAGACCTTGTTCAGACTTCAAAGAAGAGTCGCCCTGTAGTGTCAACGAGTAAGAAGGACTCTCGTCCTCCTCAGCAGCCCCTTCGTGGAGGTGCAACGGCTCGTCCCCCTTCCAGAAAGAAGAGCTCTGATAAGAGAGGAAGGTCTTCCTTCAAGAAAGGAAAGTGACTTGATGATCCTCCAAGCACCAGTAGGCGCCAGACTCCTGAACTTTGCAGGAGCCTGGGCACAGAGAGGAGCGACTCTTGGTCGGTTTCAGTTCTAAAGAAAGGATACATAATCCCCTTCGAAGACAGTCCTCCCCTAACCTCTACTCCTCGGGAACTGTCAGCGAGGTACAGAGACCTTGTAATGAAAAATACTCTCCTTCAAATGGTGGATCAAATGTGGGAAAAGGAGGCCATCGAACTTGTACAGGATCCACTCTCCCCGGGATTTTACAATCGCCTTTTCCTAGTACCAAAGGCTTCGGGGGGATGGAGACCAGTACTGGACGTAAGCACGCTGAACCGCTTTGTTCAGAAGAAGAAGTTCCGAATGGAAACGTCCGCCTCGGTGATGTCAGCACTACGTCCAGGAGATTGGATGGTCTCTCTGGACTTACAAGATGCATATTTCCACGTTCCCATTCACCACTCGTCAAAGAAATATCTTCGATTCATGATAGGAGGCAAGATTTTTCAGTTCAGGGCTCTGTGTTTCGGCCTGTCTACAGCTCCACAGGTCTTCACCAACCTGATGGCGAATGTAGCGAAATGGCTTCACCTAGAGGGAATAAACATCTCCCTCTACTTAGACGACTGGCTGATCAGGGCCAAGTCGGAGAACCAGTGCTTGGAGGACCTGTTGATAACACGGAATATGGTAGAATCTCTGGGATTACTCGTGAACCTCGAGAAGTCGCAACTGATCCCCAGCCAGAACTTGGTCTATCTGGGGATTCAGATGGATTCTCGGGGTTTTCGGGTATTTCCTTCGCAAGAGAGAATCACTCTAGGTTTGTCAAGAATCTCGAGCTTCTTAGAGAGAGAAAGCAGTTCAGCGAGGGATTATATGAGCCTTTTAGGGACTCTGTCCTCGCTAGAAAAGTTCTTCTCTCTGGGGAGGCTTCACCTTCGCCCTCTTCAGTTTTTCCTGAAAGAGGTGTGGAGTTGGAAGATGGGACAACTCTCAGACACTTTCCCGATTCCACAGGAGGTGAAAAATCACTTAAAATGGTGGATCCTTCCTCTAAAGAAGAACGAAGGCGTGTCACTTGCCCTGGAGAACCCCAACCAAGTGTTATTTTCAGACGCTTCGGAGTCTGGGATGGGGAGCGACGCTAGGAGCAAGGGAGGTGTCAGGCACCTGGACAAAGGAGCAGGTGTCCTGGCACATCAATTGCAAAGAGCTAGTAGCCTTACACCTGGCCTTAAGATTCTTTGAGGAGGTAGTCAGAGGCTGGGTGGTTCAGATAAACTCGTACAACACCACGGCTCTGGCTTACATACGCAAGCAAGGAGGGACTCATTCATTCTCCCTCTATCAACTAACAAAAGACCTATTAACCTGGACAGAGGAAAGAGGTATAACTCTCCTCACAAGATTTGTGCAAGGGATAAGGAATGTGAGAGCAGACAGGCTAAGCAGGAGGAATCAGGTCCTTCCCACAGAGTGGACTCTACACACAGAAGTGTGCTGGAGTCTGTGGTCCCTGTGGGGGAGGCCTCACATAGACCTGTTTGCTATGTTCCTCTCCAAAAGAGTAGAGATCTTTTGCTCTCTAGTGGAAGATCCAAGAGCCTTTGCAATCGACGCCTTTCTCCTGGATTGGTCGGGCCTAGACGCCTATGCCTTTCCCCCATTCAAGATCCTGGGGGAAGTACTCAGGAAATTCGTGGCTTCAAAGGGCACGAAGTTGACCCTCATAGCCCCATTTTGGCCAGCCCAGGAATGGTTCACGGAGGTACTGGAGTGCATAGTGGACTTCCCCAGATCTCTGCCAAGCAGAACAGATCTACTCAGACAACCCCACTTCGAGAGGTTTCATCACAACCTCCCCGGTCTCGCTCTGACTGCCTTTCGACTATCGAAAGACTTGTCAGAGCGAGGGGATTTTCTTCCAAGGCTGCAGGCGCTATCGCTAGAGCCCGCAGATCTTCAACGAGAAGAGTATACCAATCGAAGTGGGAAGTCTTTAGGAGGTGGTGTAAGAATAAGAAGCTGTCCTCCTCCAGTACCTCTATAGTTAACATTGCCGATTTCCTCCTTTTTCTTAGAGAGGAATCGCACCTTTCTGTGTCTACAATCAAAGGATACAGAAGTATGCTGTCTTCAGTATTCAGGAATCGAGGGCTAGAGATTGCAGAGAACAAGGATCTCCACGATTTGATTCGGTCCTTTGAGACTTCGAAATCAGCGTCTCCGAGAACACCTAGCTGGAATCTGGACGTGGTCCTGAAATTCCTTGCCTCAGACAAATTCGAGCCTCTACATCTGGCTTCCTTCCGCGACGTCACTAGGAAATGTTTATTCCTGTTGTCTCTCGCGACGGCCAAGAGGACGAGCGAATTGCACGCTCTGGACTCCAAAGTGGGGTTTAAAGGAGATGCGGCTATCTGTTCATTCCAGACATTGTTTCTGGCAAAAAACGAAAACCCATCAAAACCTTGGCCCAGAAGCTTTGAAGTAAAAGGCCTATCTAACCTCGTAGGCAGAGAGATAGAGAGGTCTTTCTGTCCGGTTAGAGCTCTTAAATTTTATTTAGAGAAAAAGAAACAGATGGGAGGCTGTCAGCAAGGTCTTTGGTGTGCTGTGAAGAACCCCAAAAGACTCATGTTTAAAAACGCCTTGGCCTTCTTTGTGAGAAGCGTGATTACTGATGCTCACAAGAACTGCCCGGATGAATCCTTCGGTCTTCTAAAGGTTAAGACTCATGAAGTAAGGGCAGTAGCAACGTCCCTGGCGTTTCAAAAGAATATGTCTCTCAGGAATATCATTGAGACTACATATTGGAGATGCAATTCAGTGTTTGCGTCTCATTACCTGAAGGATGTGAAAGTGACCTATGAGAAATGCTTCTCTCTCGGTCCTTTTGTATCAGCAGATACAGTTCTTAAATGTACATAAACCCTCTTGTCAGATATGTGCTTGGTTTCCTATTAGCAAGCGTACTGATGTCGCACGGGCGGCTGGTGTCATTGCTGGTAGGGGACCAGGGATATGTATGGCTAGTAGGGGGGTACAAAATTTTTTTTTTTTGTTGTGTTTTGTTATAAATGAATGTGTGTTTATGTTTCAAGTTTTTGGTTGTTTGTAAGGAGTTTGGGGATAACTCCTTGCAATTTTAAAACTAACAATCGGTGTTGTGCTCCTTGAACAAGGTGTATTGTCATGTTAGTGGAATAGCACCCAATGACAAAGGCCTTTAGGCTCTGCCGAGTAAGTGGATAAGACCCCATTGGCAGACCCACAAGAACTCTTAGCCATAGATCAATATCTCGCTGAGGCTCTTGAGGCGAAGCAGACTCCTGGGCAGTAGCCACGAAGTCTTCCGCCTAATCAGGTAGGAACCAAGGTTTATTAATACCTACAACATATGTTGTTTACCTGTCTATTTCAGTAATTAGCTGTCTCTTACCCACCACCAATGGGTGCTAATCAGCTAAGTATATATCTGGCAGGGAAGTTGAATGTATAAAAATGATATTGTCATGATACAATAAAGTTTTATACATACTTACCTACGATTAATGGCCCACCCAGCCTCCCCGCAGGAGACAGGTGGAAGAGAAGAAATCTGATTAGAAAACGGGAATGGTTCCTAGTCCTGCCACCCAGGGCAGGGCGGTAGATCACCTGACCTACCGGTAGCGTGTGCCGCGAAATTTGAATCTCTGTCAGGGACGACGGAGTCTATAGCTAAGTATATATCTGTCAGGTAAGTATGTATAAAACTTTATTGTATCATGACAACATCATTTTTCCTAACTATACAAACCTGAGGTCCTTTTGCACATAGTCCCACCTTATGCCACCCCTCACTCTGCGTTTTTTGCTTGGGCCTAAAGCAAAAGTGATTCTTCGCCTCCCAGTCGCGCGGTGTGCGCACTGTCGGACAAGCAGTTAACCACCGAACTCCCTTGTTCGAAAGCTTACGACCATCCAGCTGCCGCTAGTTACCTTCCTATTGTAAAAGGACCTCAGGTTTGTATAGATAGGAAAAATGCAATTTTGGACAAATTGTCATATTTATATGGAATATGCAAGTGTAGCTGAATGGTGATGGTTGAGATGGAAATTGCAGATGTCCTGTGATGAAAGGGATCATTCTGTCATGGTTTTTAATGCTGTCAGCTCTGACCGGTTTTGAGTCTGTTGGGATTAGCAGCTGGAACACTGGCTGAAGAATTAAAATTTAACTTGCCCATGAAATCTAATTTCCATTGTAGTGTTGGTAGATCGATATTATCAGTTTGATTATCAGGGATTCCATGACCTTCATTTTGTATGGAGTTGTTTACAAAGCCATCTCAGCCATAATTATGGTATGACCAATATCCTTTGTGTGGGGAAAATCCCATAGTTCCCTTGAACCATATCTTATTGACTGTTTTTGCCCCAATATTTGAGTGAACTATTGATGAATTTAGGATAGCGAAAAATAAATGGTTTTCAAATGTGACTGGATAAAGTAATGGATCAGATGTTGATGAATTGTATAAAAGGGATTTTGACGTAGGAAAAATCTATTTCTGGGCGAGGAAGCCGTGTCGCTCCGTGAAATATGTCTCCTTTAGCACTATTTCTAGTAAAATATTGCTATAATACCAGAGAACTGCTATATTGGACATGTCAGAAACCTCTGACTCGCTCACCTATATAAAAGGTGTCGGTATAAAACTGGGGCGAGTGTTAAACACTACCACAGCCACCCCTCCAATTAGCCTTTTAGGCCTCATCAAAAGACCCTAAATACGGGGAGCCGACCCATAGGTCACACCCAGCTACCCCGTCGAAGGCGTCTGTGACGTCATACTTATCGATAGCATTGAAGCTTGGTGCATAGCAAGGGGGGGGAAAGAAACCAGGGGGGGATTTCACTGGGCGACACGGCTTCCTCGCCTAGAAATAGATTTTTCCTACGTCAAAATCCCTTTTCTGGGCTCAGCCGTGTCGCTCCGTGAAATTGTACCAGAGAAACACCAAGCTACATCCCTCTGAAATGAAATACAATATTAATTTGAACTCAGAAGGGTTAAAGAAACCAAAAATTAGTCTAGAATTGGAAAAATACAATTTATTATTTACAAAAAAAAAAACACCATATAGCAATAACATGTGTTAACAAAACACACACAATAAAATAATTACCAATAATTTGTATAAAAGTAACACTATACATCAATTCTAATAACAAAGACATTTGCTGAGGTAGGTAGAATGTTAATGAGGTTGGCATAATGGAAAAGATTCATATGACACAAGGACAGTACTATATTGATGTTGTAGCAGGAGACACTGGTCTCCCTACAGCTATTGCATGATATTTTAGATCCTCCAAAGACTTAAGGTAATGCTTTTGAAAACGGAGGGTGACTTCACCAAACCGGTATACTTCTTTAGATCATCAAGTTCATATATTTGAAGAAATTTACAGAAGTTGCTATAGCCCGAATGTCATGCACCTTGGGAAATGACCCTGGGCTGGCTTTCTTGATAAAATACAAAATCTGCTGCCTAATGCCCTTTAGAGATATCGTACCACCACCGTTTCTAATGAAAAGGGGGCCTTCGGAATAGGTAGATGTTCTAGATAAATAGTCCTTAAGAATCTTAACAGGACATAAAGATGGATCCTGCGGAAGCGGAACAATCTTCCATGGGGACCACCTAACCAAAGGGTCTTCATTCTTAGCCAGAAATTCTTTATTTGGCGAAAGCAACACGTCACCCGAGGAAAGGAACTCTATATGCCCTTGGTCCCTAGATAAAGATGACAGCTCCGAAATCCTGGCACCTGAAGCCAGACTCAATAAAAACAGCGTCTTACGCAAAAGGGTTTGGTAATCACATTTGAAGTTGTCTGTTTCCGAGGCCAACCTGAGAACATCGTTAAGAAACCATGACACTGACGACGGCCTGTGAATGGGCCGCAGGCGTGCACATGCCCTTGGGATTGAGGTGAAATAAGACTCAGTTAGATTTATACCAAACCCGAGAAGAAAAATCTTTTTCAGAGCTGACTTAGTGGTTGTTATTGTGGCAGCTGCCAAGCCTTGTTCGAACAGAGTCCTGAAGAAGGTTATAGCCACGTTCATTGTCATTACCTTGATATTTGATTCCCTGAGAAAAGTAGACAACTTCTTAACTGCTGAATCATACTGGCGAAGTGTAGATTCCCTTTTGTCTGACTCCAAGAACAAAATGTTCTGTGGATCAATGTCCCCTACTCTCCTACCCGCAAACTTCATGAAATCCATAAAGTTAGGGTTTTGTGAAGACCTGAGGAATCGAACACAGTCCTCGTTTGAACTTGTTGCGACAGCCTCAAGTCCGGGAGAGGGTGAGGACGAAGACCTAGTTCCAGGAGAAGGGGAAACCAATTGCTCTTGGGCCAGTGAGGAGCTATGAGAGCCACCTGACCTTCGAAGGATCTCAACTTGTGCAGCACCTTCAGGAGAAGGTTCACTGGAGGGAATAAATAAACCTTCCTCCACTGGTTCCAATCTATACTCAGGGCGTCCGTAGCGTTTGCCAGAGGGTCCAGATTTGGGGCTACGTAACAAGGCAGCTTGTGGTTTGCCTCTGTAGCAAACAGATCTACTTCCAGATCCGGTACTTTCCTGCAAACCCTCTTGAAGGATTCCTGGTCCAGTGACCATTCTGACTCCAGGGGGACTGACCGAGACAGTGTGTCTGCCACTACATTGTGGACTCCTGCCAGATGGGTAGCCGATAGATGCCAGGTGTTTTTGGCTGCTAGAGAAAAAATTGCTATCATCACGTGGTTCACGTGACTTGACTTTGAACCACCTCTGTTTATACAGTGTACCACTACCGCACTGTCGAGAACCAACCTGATATGAGTCTTTTTCGGAGGACGAAGCCTTTTTAAAGTCAGAAACACTGCCATAGCTTCCAGGATGTTGATGTGAAGCTTTTGGAACTGAAGTGACCAAGTTCCCTGAACCTTCTCGTGTTGTGAATAACCTCCCCAACCTGTCAGTGATGCGTCCGTATGAACCACTAGGGATGGGGGAGGGAACTGCAACGGTAACTCTTTGGCTAGGTTTGCGGCCTTTGCCCATGGGCGCAGACGTTTCCTGAGAATCAGAGGTATCCGGGCGAACTTGTCCCGACACTTGGCGTTGGCCTTTGAACGCCAAACTCGATTGATGTTCTTGAGCTTGGCTTTCAACAGAACGTCTGTTACCGAGGCAAACTGGAGCGAGCCTAGGATCCTCTCCTGATTCCTTCTCGAAGTCTTTTTGCATTTTAAGAATTGTCTTGTTGCCTTGGCAATCTCCTTCCTCTTCCCTGCTGGAACAGAAAGAGTGTGTGAATCCAAGTCCCAATAGATACCTAGCCACTGGAACTTGGACTCCGGAGTCAACCGGGACTTGGCCCTGTTGATCTTGAACCCTATATATTCCAGGAAAGACATGACCTTCTCCGTGGCTTTCATACACTTGTCTTTGTCCATCTCCCAGATTAGCCAGTCGTCTAGGTACGCCACCACCAATATACCCTGAGACCTTAGCTCCTGCACCACTGCCTCCGCCAGTTTCGTGAAGACCCTTGGGGCTATATTCAGCCTGAAGGGCATCACCTTGAAGGAGTAGGCTTCTTTCCCTAGTTTGAAGCCCAGGAATGGTCGGAAGTGCCGAGCTATCGGGACATGATAATAGGCGTCTGTAAGATCTATAGAGGTGGTGACGGCCCCACAGGGAAGTAAGGTCCGTACCTGAGAGATGGTCAGCATTTTGAACTTGTCGCAACGAATGTACAAGTTTAAACGGGACAAGTCTAAGATCACCCTCCTTTTGTCGGTCCCTTTCTTTGGGACACTGAATAGACAACCCTGAAATTTCAAGTTCTTTGTCCTGGAGACTGCTCCCTTCTGGAGAAGGTCCTTGGAGTAATCCATCAACTCTTGCATTGGTTCCTGATAGAAGGTGATGGGTGGAGGAGGACCCTTGATCCAACTCCAGCCTAGGCCCCTGGATACTATGCTTTTCGCCCAACTGCTGAACCCCCAACGATGTCGAAAGAGGTACAGCCTGCCTCCTACCTGAGAAACTTCATTGAGATGCTGAGGGTCGGGATCCTCTTCCTGACCTTGCACCTCTAGCTCGCCCTTGGGCTTTTCCAGATGCCCATTCAAACATATTCTAAATCCACTAAGATTGAAGCCAACCATGATCTTTTCTGAGACATCATGATATCTTAGGAAATGGCAGAAATGGGTTCCTGTATATTGTTAATGCATATTTTGTTTTTATAATTTAAAAGTGTAGGAAAGGAACTTTACCGTCTTTTGCGTTTTCAGTTTTAATTTAACAGTTTATCAACGACAAGGGGAAAATATCTTCATATGGCCATAATTTCTTATAAAAGATAACATATCAGCACTTGGGACTATATAGTAAATAATAATTGTATGTCTAGACTAACATTTAATGATATGCAGAGATATTTTAAGCTATTAAGTTTTTGTATGAAATCTGTTTATTATGTGGGAAGTTTCTAAGAAGATATTTGGGTAGTTTGTACATTAATGAACCCCTGCCAGATATTATGGGTTGTGTTTTTTAAGACTATAGACGTAGGGGAGAGAAGGATTGATTACCTTGATTGATTCCTAGAATCCAGTACCTTTTCAGTAACCTCCTATATCTCTGATTTATTGAAGTGTAGCAAATTTTGTTAGATATTTTAATGTGTATAGATCTCTGTCATTAATAGTTCATAAGCTGTATTACTGTACTATTTCTCTGTATAAGTTTATGTATGATTTTTCAATGTTAAAATGTTTAACTGAAGCATAGAGTAATATCCAAATCATTTAGGACCTCTCATTGTTCATACCATGTTTCTTGATGTGCCATTAACAGATAAGTTGTTCATACGCGGAACAAACCCTCGGTCTTAACAATTGGATCATTCTCTTTTGCCAGTTGGAAACTGGTGAAAAGCAATCAAAGATTGTAAAGCAAGGAATCTGCAGCATCTGACAACTTTTTCATCCACCTATTCTGCCCAGATCTTATTCATTTACCTCTGCATTTTGTTCCCAGTGTGATGACTTTTGTGAATCTCAGGTTTCAAGATATGTTTACTCCTCAAAGTGAGTTCCTTGCCATGGTACATGAGTTAGTTGCTGCTGCCAGTGCTAATCCTTCACCCCCCACCCCCCAAAATTCTTATTGCCTGGTTTTGTCCCTGCTCATGTTGCTGCACTGCCCAGTGGTGTTTCTATTACCCTTGCTTTGACCTTGTTAGCTACTGGATTGTTTTTTATCCATCTACTTCTGGGTACTTCATGACCCTGTGTTTCCAACCTGTGCCGTCATGTGTTTGTTCTTAAGTAGCTGCATGTGATTATCTGTACTCAATAAGCTCCTTATACCCAGGTGTTCCGGCTTTTAATCTACTAAGTACTTGGCCATTGTAGCCTTATGTGTGATCTCTTGCCATGCTAACTCTCCATTCATCTACCCCTGGTCTTGCAGGTCTTGACCGTCGCTCATTCTTTGGGTTCTCAGACTGGCCTTGTAGGCCAATGCTATTCTTCGCAATGACAAGTAAGCCTCTAGCTCCAAGCAATTGAGCTCCCTTTGGCTAAGTCCTACTGTAAAGTCATGATTCAAATGGTTGATCTTGGCTCAAGTTGAGGGAGGGTATGACAATCCCATGAAAACGGTGTCAGATTGTTGTATACTTCTCCAAAATGAACGGCTGCTTAAGATATATCCCATTTGAGGATGCACATCACAGGCTAATCTCCCATTGTTGACAGTTTATTGCCTAACAATTTTAAAGTTAAAGGTTTTGTTACTAGTGTGTGTTGCTTTCAGTGATAGTTGCACACCATGCCTGACTGGTTCTGTTTGTGTCAAACTGTCCTTGTTCATTACTTACCTGTTGCAGTACCATCCCTGATGGTAGAGCTCTGCAGAACAAGCCTGAATCACTAGGTCCTGATGTACTGCTCTGCTCACCATGGTCCTGGAACCTCAATACCATTTTCACAGTAGTAATTTCGACTCCCATGAATTTTTTATTTGGCCTGATCAGACAAGAACTTGTGTTGCTCAAGCCTCTGATCACTAGGTCTAGGATGTTGTTCATTACTCTTTGGTCCCAGCATGGTTGGTACCTGGATCTCATTCAGTCGCTGATAAACAACTCAGATCCTTGTTGACATGGAAGAACCACTTCAAGCAACCTTGCCTCCACTGGCTGTACATGGATAACCATGCACCCTGAATATTCATGTCATGAGGTTATGGAGCGGTCTTAGGTGCTGACATTTTTCAGAGGTCATCGCTGTTGTGGTTGCTCATTCCTGTTGATTCTGCATTGGTGTAATGAGATGGGCGTAAATACTTTTGGTATCACAATTGCCGTGGTGTAGACTTCTCATTGACCAGCATGTACAAAAGTAGTCGTTAGTGTTGGCAGTCAAAGGATTTTGGGGCTGCTTTAAGGATATGGCTTCTAGGGCTATCAGGAGGCTTTTCTATCATCAGAAGGAACCTCACATATATGTAGCCTCTAAAATATGACCTTTTTATTAAGTAATTATCAGGGCTTCTTTCAAACTCCTGAGGAATGAATGGTGGACTTTCTGTTAGATTTTTCATCCTGTGTTTGGCAACATCACACAAAACCAGTTAGTCATTCTGTAACCAGTATCTGACTATGTAGATGATGATCTTCTCCCAGTGGAAGCCAATCAGCACCATCCTAGGAGGACCAGGCACCAGAATGGCAGGGATTCCATACCTTTTTATATATGTATCAGCCAAAGAAAAACTTGTTGAGTGCCTCCATATTGGATTTCTTATAGGAAGAAGCAGCATGTTTGGGAATGATAGTGTTTGACTTAGGGCCCCTCCACTTTTCTGGCTTTCAAGAGAAGTATTGAGATTATAGTTATAGTGAATGCAGAGTTGTGCAGATGCCAGTTGACTTTTACTACCTTTTACCTTTGATTTATTGTGAATACTATAGGTTTGTATTAGTTGTGGTGGGTCAAGTTTTACTGTCAGCAGATATTCTGCATTCTTCCTTTTTCTCCTCCTAATCATATCCCCTTTTCTCCTCCTAATCATATCCACCACTCATGTATGTTTTATTCTCAGAAGTTTTAGTTTGTAGGGTTATGGACATCTGTCTCTCCACTGAAAGGTTAATTGACCTTTGAATAATTTTGGTTTACATAGTTTTCAACTGCTTACAGTGTCCCTTGAGGATCTGTCAGATTTTAATCTACTTTGTCTTTAAGTGACTCGCTACATCCATTAAGTCTTTTTCAAAGGTTGAGTACTTCCACTAATGAAGCCCATGTTTAAATTGTCATTCTGGCTTAGTTTGATTGATGGGCTTGGTGGCAACAATTTAGTATTAACAAGGAACATTTTTATACAAACCATTAATTATATATTAAGTAGGCCACCTCTTGTCCCCTCATTCTTATGCTGTTTATTTCCTCTTATGGTCCATAAGTGCAAGTGCAATCATACAGTAGCTCCTAACCTTTCCACTGATTTCATCTCTAGGACATCAGAATTGGTGTGTCAGGGATATTACAACTTTGAGCTGGGCTTTGAATGACTGAAGGGTTTGTATAAAAAACTTTCACTATATAACCAATTTTATTATGCTTTGTCAAGTCGTCCTGTAGTAATTGTTCATATACGGAACAAACCTTCGGTCTTAACATTAGGATTTACTAGGGCCAAGCTGGAAACCGGTAGAATTAAAATTACACTTGTGAGATCCAGGGACTATTGGCATCTATACCAGGTCACGGGGCATGTATACCCAGAATGCCCACGGCTACCTGTGACCCACCAGTTATTTTCCTACCGCCTTTAAGATAAGACGTGTTACTGTCTATCTGATTTAAAGCCGGTTTTTCAGTTTGCCCGTTCTTTATCCATTTCATTTTTCATTTCTTATTACCTTTTCTTTCTCCGAGTGTGCTCAGTGTGAGGAAAGAGTGTATAAGTGGTATGATGGAGAATTTTGCCTCAACATCGGGATCGTCTACCGTTTCGAAGAGGAGACAAAGGAAATGCCCAGGAGTCGGTGGCTTTCCATGTTCTAGGTTTCTAACTTCGGTGTCGACGGATCCTCATCCAACGTGTAGTAGGTGCAGGGAAAACGTTTGTACAATTACTAATCCATGTTCTGTTTGTCGCGGTTGGTCAGTGGAACAGTGGAAGAAGTTCTATGAGAAAAGCCAATACAAAAGGAAGGTGGTGACGCCATCTTTGGATGACCAAACCTTACCGGCTTCTTTTGTATCGGCAATAAACCAGGCTGCTCCATATGTTTCACACCTGCTTTTGATTTGTCTCATACCCCTTCGGTTTCTCTTAGCGGTTCAGTATCGGAAACGTCAGGAGGGGCCTTGGGTAATTTTATGAATAATATGCACTCTCCTTTGTTCCCAGCAAGTAGAGGGGGAGATCCGCCATCTTTGTTCCAGGCTCCTGCTCCTCAAGCGCATAGGTTGGATGGTACGTGGTCAGCGCTAGGCCTACCAGGCGTACCAACCTTGGATGGTCTGCTTGCGCATTATATGGCGTCACGGTTCCAGCAGGGTCCGGCAGCGCTGAATGTTCCTCATCCCCCGGGCTTGCAATTTATGGGAATTTATGCCGCGGCTTCGCCATCAAACTCAGTGTTTACAGCGATGCAGAACGTGGGAGGTAGTTTGGCAGCAAACGTGCGGTTGCCAGCAGAAACCTCTTGGTCTCTCCCTGCGAGAGGGATGACGTCACAACAAACGTCACACACCGATATGGCAGGCGTGATGACGTCACAGACTGCTTCTTGGCCTATTTCGCTGCACCCAGACGCTAATACGCCTTCTGACCCGTCAATGCAAACTGTAATGCAGAAATTACAGGATATATAGAAGAGAATGAATAAGAGAGACAAAAAGAAAAAGTGTGATTCGCCTTCTTTGTCTTCTTCCTCTAGTTCGGCGTCATCGCTAAGTCCGATAACATCACGGCGAGCGCCAGTCAAGCGTTGGAGGAGGATTCGGGAGTTCCTGGCGGATCCTCAGGCTAGGAGGAGAAGAATCAATTCTTCCTCATCTTCGGACCAAGACTGTCATATCCAAGTCAGCAGGAAGGTCGGGAAGTCAGTGGCTATTAAGCACAAGGTTAGCAGACGAAGCCGTTCGCAAGAATCCGAACAAGCGAGAGAGGCGACGGCCGACGGACTAGCGGCCGATGCGGAGTTGCCAGTTCGGATCGCAAAAACTACGATACCGCCGGTAAAATCGACGTTGGCGGCGAAAGGTGCAACAGAGGATAGAATGCAGGTCCCAGTTTCGCCCGTAAGGCCGTTCAAAATACATACGAAGGACGATAAGGCTCTTATTAAAAGTACGAGAAATAGGAGTTAGCAACCTCGGCGGATACGTTCGTGGAAGGCAGTGTCCGTCTGGATGAAAGGTCGAGGCCGAGTTCTCCGAGCTCATAAACGATGCCAATACTAATAGAGACGAAGTTATATCTGTCTTAAGGGAGCCTTCATCTTGGAGATCTAGACGAGATTCTTGCTCTAGATCCGTGAGCAGAGAAAGAGTGAGGTGTTCTCGTTCCCCTGCTGACTATCCGGGATCGAGCCAACAGCGGCCAGCAAAGATCAAAGAGACCGCGGCCGTAAGGGCAGGTGGCTGTGGAATTCCGGGCCGTCTGTCAGAAGATAGGGGCGAGACAACATCCCTTGTGACGGAGAGTGGTACATTAGAGCCGGAGGAAGGAGAAAACCAAGAGTTTCTGGCCTCGTATGCAGAGGTGATTGATTTGATTCGTCAATTCAATAACCTTTCGGAGAAGACAGAAACACCAGCCGGTATGCTTCCGCCTGGAATTGACATGGCATTTGGATTAAAAAGGGATACCAAGGTGTCGTATGAATTGCCTTGTTCGAGTCATGCGGAGTCGGTCTTGCAACACGTAAACGCAAAGATTGCAGGGAGGGATAATTCCTTAAGATCTAATAGATCATTTAAATTTATTCCCCCTCCAATGATAAAGCAAAGGAAATATTATACGACACCGAAGGTCCCTTTGCTGTCTAGACAAGTGAACCCTAATGTTGTAAGATTAAGGCCTGGATTAACCTTGGATCAGGTTAAAATGGAGTGCCCTTCGATGACGTACCAAGAGGCTGCTACGTTAGAAGCAACAGCTTCTGTCTTTCAGGCTGCTTCTTGGTTAGACCTTTGGTCAACAGCAGTGGCGAAGATTGCATCCTCGGAAGTAACAAGAAAAGTAGTGATGAACCATTGTTCATTAGATTACTACAGTCAGGTTCCAAGGCGATTACGTACCTGACAAATGTAAGTGCCAATGTTTGGGCAAATATCCTGCTAATGAGGAGAGATGCAGCGTTGGCTAGACTAAGCCGCAATGTGGATTTGGATTCCCTGTTAGCAATGAGGAACGGGGATATCTTGGAATCGCAACTGCTGTTGCCAGAGGTCATACTGGAAGAGGCGATAGATAGAAGAAGGATGGACACTAACGATAGGTTGGTGCAACAGGCAGTTAGGAAAACGTCTAACAGTCAAGCTACTCCTTTGGAGGGAAGACAGCAGCAAATATCTCGAAAGAAGACAGTGAGACATAACATCCCTAATAGAGTCACAAGACCCTCTTCCCCAAAGAGGCTAACTCATCGGCCCTTTCACAATAGAAACAACAGAGGAAGGGCAATAGGGGAAGAGGGAGCTCAAGAAGATAGGATGGGCGCCTCCCATCACTCGGCCACACCAGGGGGGGGTTGCCTGGCAAATCACTGGAAGGTTGGTGGCAGGAACTAGGGGCAGAGCAGTGGGTGGTGGATGTTCTCAGGATCGGGTAGGTTTGATCCGTTCGAGGTAACCCCGCCCCTGACAGATCAGCCATTACCCCCCAACGCTTACGCCCATTAAACACAAATCTCAGAAGGACCCTAACCTATTCTTCAGGATGAAGTGAAGATTGATGGAAAAAGTAGCTGTGCAACAAGTATGCAGTCCGTCTAAAGGCTTCTACAGCAGGATTTTCCTGGTACCTCCCAAAGCCAACGGGGAGTGGAGGACAGTAATAGACCTGTCAACGCTGAATTTGTTAGAAGGAAAATCAGTTTCAAGATGGAAACTCCAAAAACGGTTCTACAAGCAGTCAGGATCGGAGACTTTATGCTGACAGTTGATCTAAAGAACGCATACTTTCAGATACCAGTCCATCAGTCTTCAAGGAAATTTCTCCGCTTCAGGCTTGCAGGGAAAGCTTTCGAATTCAAGGTCCTGTGCTTCGGATTGACAACGTCTCCTCAAGTTTTTGACAAGAGTGTTCACTCTCGTGTCGACGTGGGTGCATGCTCAGGGGGATCAGGCTAATAAGATATCTGGACGATTGCTGGTGATAGCGAAGTCCAGGGAGAATTACTCAGGGACAGGGCGACCCTCCTGCAGCTTTGTCACAGCCTAGGTATTGTGGTAAATCAGGAAAAGTCGCAGTTGGATCCAAGTCAACGTTTGGAGTATCTAGGGAATGGTGATAGACACAACCACAAGCAAAGTATTTCCACAGAACCAAAGAATAGAGAAATAACAAACCAGTGGTGAATGCCTTTCGGGTCTGGGAATACAGACACCGCCAGCCAAGGCAGTGGCAGGTGTGCTGGGAATCCTAACCTCCCTGGAGAAGCTAGTACCACAAGGTAGGCTACACCTTCGGTCCCTACAATGGAGGATGAAGGAGTTTTGGTCACCAATAGTAGATCACCCGTACGAGCAAATTCCCTTGTCGGCAGAAGTGAGAAAGACTTGCTGTGGTGGGTGAACGACGACAATCTGACAGTGGGTGTCCCCCTTCAACAATCCTCTCCAGACCTCTTGCTGTTCTCGGATGCGTCACTAGAAGGCTGGGGAGCCCATATGGAGGAGTTGATGGTGTCAGCAAAATGGAGTTGCAAGGACAGAGAACTCCATATAAACGCTGGAGTTAAAAGCAGCGTTTCTAGCTCTACAGGGATTCAGGGAGAGAGTAAAGGGACACTCAGTGGGTATTGATGTCAGGACAACACACAGTAGTAGCTTATATAAACAAGCAAGGAGGCCTAGTTTCTCGGCAGTTACATGTGATGACAGTTCAACTTCACCAGTGGGCTATAGAGAACCTGGTAGCACCCAGGGCGCCAGGTATATTCCGGGAAAAAGAAACATAGTGGCCGACAAGTTGAGCCGCAGGGATCAGATTCTGGGAACGGAGTGGTCCCTGCACAAGTAGTGGACAGGATGCTCATGTTGTGGAAGGACCGATCTAGACCTATTCGCAACCAGGTACAACAAAAAGTTGGAAGTGTATTGTTCAGTAGTCCCAGACGCAGAGGCAGTAGCAGAAGATGCGCTATGACACCCCTGGGACAATCTGGACGTGTACGCATTTCCTCCATTTTGTCTAATCCGTCAGGTTCTGAACAGGGTAATGCGGTCTCAGAACCTCAAGATGACCCTGGCGGGTAGCCCCCCGTTTATGGCCGAAAGCAGAGTGGTTTCCAGACCTACTGGAACTCCTAGTAGATGTGCTGAGAGAGTTACCCCCATGGAGCAACCTACTGTGTCAGCCGCACATGGAGAGGTACCACCAGTCGGTGAAGTCCCTATCGCTTCACGGGTGGAGACTGTCAAGTATCTCCTCCGAGCGAGAGGGTTTCGCAGAAAGCAGCAACTCCAGATGGCAGGAAATATCAGAAAATCATCTGCGACAGTATACCAAGGAAAGTGGTCAGCATACTGTGATTGGTGTTGTAGAGGGAACTTTCTCCACTCGGTACCACTATTCAGCAGTTAGCAGACTTTCTGATATATCTCAGACAGAAAAGCATATGTCTGTATCTGCAGTGAAGGGGTACAGGGCGCTCTAGCTCAGTCTTACAAATGAAAGGAGTGGACATTTCGTCTTCATGGGAGTTTGGCCATGCTGATGAGGAGCTTTGAACAGTCATGCCCCCAAAGGAGCTAAAAGCCCCAGATTGGGATCTGACCAGGGTAACTAAGTAGTCTGACAAAACCCCCCTACGAACCACTAAGGGCAGTCCACGGATAGAGCTGACCCTGAAGACAGTCTTCTTATTGGCCTTGGCTTCAACCAAAAGGGTGGGGGAGCTACATGGCCCGTCATATCTCATAAAGCACTTGAGAGGTTGGAAGTCAATGGTATTGAGTTTGTCCCAGAATTCGTGGCCAAGGACAAACCCAACAATAGTAGACGGCAGATTCGACTCCTTTACCATACCTTCCTTGGCTGACTTTGTAGACAATGACAAAGATGAGTGCTCCTGTGCCCCGTCAGGGCACTAAGGGAGTACTAAACGAGAACAGGCACCTCAGGCCGGGGTGCCGGAGGTTGTTCGTAAGTACAGGACGGAACAAGAAGGAAGTGTCCAGGAATACAATATCGTTTTGGCTAGGGAGACGATCAGAGATGCTTATATGGCAGAAGACAGAGGGTCAGATAGCCAGGTGGGAGCTAGAGCTCATGACATCAGGGGCTTGAGTTGCTTCTCTGGCATTTAAGAAGAAACATGTCTGTGGATAGAATTCTGAAAGCTGGTGTGTGGAAACGCCAAACAACTTTCACCTCATTTTATTTGAAAGACGTTGCCCATAGATCCTTGGACACTTTTTCCTTGGGTCCAGTGGTGGCAGCCCAACAAGTGATATAGCTCATCCAGTGCCCCTGGCGGGTCAGTTTGCGTCTAGTCTAAGATGAAGGTATGAAAGTAGAATGAATGGGATGACGTCTTTTTTCTTTACTACTTTCTTCCTACTCCTTTAACTACGGGCAATATGAAGGAGTAACCGTCATGTGCTGGAACGGACTAGATGCAGTGAGGTGGTCAGCCATACTGTGAAGCTATCTTAGGTTATGATATACTTTTCAGTAGCAACACACCCCTCTAGATAATAGGGAAAAGAGGGGTGAAGGTGGATCCAGTTGCAAGGGACAGGAGTAAAACAATAGAATGGTATCTACACCCAGTGGGGGAAAACCAATAGATCCGCTTATATCTTTGGTTCTAGGTTCATTGTCCATTCTCTTAGAATTTCCCTATATATTCGGAAATGGATAAGGTGGCAAACTCCCAGTCAGTTGTAGAGACATACCTCCCTCCAATAAGTAAGTCTATCCTAATGTTAAGACCGAAGGTTTGTTCCGTATATGAACAAATACCAAATTGGTAACTAATTTGTATTTTTCATAACTAACAAACCTGAGGTCTTAACAGGTAAAGGCCCACCTTGAACCACCCCTCTAGCAGTATAAACTGGGTGAGAAATATAACTGGTGGGTCACAGGTAGCCGTGGGCATTCTGGGTATACATGCCTTGTGACCTGGTATAGATGCCAATAGTCCCTGGATCTCACAAGTGTAATTTTAATTCTACCGGTTTCCAGCTTGGCGCTAGTAAATCCTAATGTTAAGACCTCAGGTTTGTTAGTTATTAAAAATACAAATTAGTTACAAATTTGGTATTTTTCTCATCATGAAAAATAATCTTGTCAAATTGCATAAGTTATGAATCTCACCTGGGTAATACTGTTAAAACTGCTTTGTAATAATGATGTAAGTATATGTCGGTGTAAAGTTTGTTTGCTTGTATATTAAATATGTATTAGAAATTTATGCTTAAGTATTAGGCTTTTATAATGAGAGCCTAGGAGGTTCTTTAAACCTTTCTCAAAATCTTAATATATTGTAACAATAAAATCAAGGGTAATCATAGTCATTCTAAATGTTTTAAATGTTGAAATCTAACAGTAAGTTTTTTCTTCATTTACAGAATGCTTTTAGCCTTCTTGCATATACTGATCCATGGAACAGTCCGGTAGGTTGGCAGTTAGATCCTCTACAACGAGAACCAGTTTGTCAGTCCTTAAACTCAGCAATTTTAGGTAAGATACTTATTAGTTTGAAAATAGTTTTCCCAGAAAAGTCATTAGCAATATTACGTTTATTAAAGAATTTAATTCCTTGCATTAGAATGAGTGTACATCTTTATGGATCTTTAGAGACATTGAAGAGTACAAGACAAAAAATCAAGTGTTCATACAAAAGCTGAGTACCGGAAGGATTCAATTAAGATCATTTTCTTGCTATTCCATAACAAGAACTAGAATGAAGACTAAAGCTGTTATATCAGAAGAATTTTAGGTCAGGATTGATGACCATTAAGGATCAGGACACCTTAATAATGTTATGATGATGTCAGCATTGTAGGATGGTGAATCAGATAGTAACAAATTAAAGCAGATGAAGTCCACTTTAGGATCATGACTCAGTTCTGGTTTGTGAACATATTTATTGTGAATGCCAAAATTTTTTAAAGAAGCTTGACAAGCAGCCGTACTTCCTGAGGATCCATGCCAAGCCCAAGATGCTTCAGCTGAAGTGCCTGGATTGTATCCAGCATGGTCTCAGAGGTCAGGGATTTTTGCAAGGTCATGGCTATCAGTATCCTGGTGGCCTTCAACCAGCATGCTTTAAGTGAAACTAATTTCTTAATTGTGTAGTGAGAGGTAAATTAATCCAATCAGGTTCCACTAGTATATTCTTATTACTTTCCCCTGAAGAAGTTGATTCAGCATTTTCAGAGGTCTCTCCAAAATACTGTATAAATCTTTTCAAGATTTGTTATTGCTGGACATTAAACCAAGACAGTCTACTACTATTAGCATCTTCGAGGTGTAGCAAGCTACATGCACTGCCAGATAGTTATGCACACCAGAGGCTGGTCCAGTTTGTTGTTTGTTCATGGTTTTGTGTGCAAGAATCAAACTTCTGGTAATAATGATCCTGCAACTGCTCCTTTCACCATTCCTTCCTTGCTGTGAGCCTCTGATAATGAGGATTTTCAGCTTAATCTATGAGGGCCACTTGTCTTTACCTGCAGAAAATTAAGGGCCTTAGAGATAACAACTCAAGGTTTATTGTTTCTACATGATAGCTGAAGCAACAAGAATTGTGGTTTGCAATTTTGTTATGGCTAAAGCAAGTTATTCTCAGAGCACATAGGGACATATCAGACGATGAGGTTTGAAGGTGAGAGGGAGTGCACACGACTAGGAATGTATGTTCTAATTCATATTAAGCGTAATATTGGTAAGTAGTCAATTTTGAATGCACTTTTCCAGGAGTGTCATTCTACTTTTGCTGAAGTTTATCAGAGATGTTATGCATAAATGGTGGGTTGGATTTATACTTTTTGGGAAGTCATGGTAGGGAAATTTTTACATATGAAAAAGGTGCTGACAGTGTTCTTTTTCTTTGCAAATTCATCCTCAATTTTTTTTGTTAATACCATGAAAGAGACAATCTACTGGGGTTCTAGCACATCATCTGACATGAATGGTAGGGTGATGTATTCTGTAGGCCTAGATTCTATATTTGTAATTTCTGAATTGTATCTTTGATGTTTACTAATTTGTTTAAATTAAGTAGCTCATTGAGCATCCGTTTTAGTTTTTAAAAGGTGGAAATCAGAGAAATTACTTGTTACATTGATGCGTCGTGGTACTGTATTTATATAGTTATGTATATATACAATTGAATATTTAATGGTTTTTTTATAAGTGTATGCTTACTAACTTGACCATTCATTTCTGTTTTCTGTGATCATTTTTTCCTTTTAAATAGGTGTTTGAGTAATGAAAGGTCTGCTCAGAGTTTGAGTGTTAGTGGTGTGAAATATTGTTTCCTACTTTTGTTTTCAGAGTCTCATCAGTTACCAAGAAGACCTCCCCTTGAGATCTGTGTGGCACATACCAAACAGCTCATCAAACTCATGTCTCGTTCGGGTCTTGGATCGTGTGCCTTTGCTAGCGTGGATTCAATACTTGGAAGCCAGCAGTGACAGTCCATGAGCAGGCCCTTGACTTCCTTCTCAGGGGCCTCCAAGCATTATATCTCATATTTTGGTCTGAATTCTAGAACTTTGTTTGGGCGTTGCTGTACCAAATCCAGATCACAGTTAGTCAGTGATATGTTTTGGAAACAGTGAAATCACTGCTTAAACACTGACTGGATGTGGCAAGCTCAAGTGACTCTAGAATTTGGAACTGTAATATTGCTCCGGCGTCAGGGAATTGCTTCAAAGACCTCAGTCAATTCAAAGTGAAGGATAGCCTTTTCCTTTTTGGACAACTGAAGGTTTTGTAAATATGCCAATTGTTGTTTTTTTGACTGTAGTCAGCCACCCAAGCTCTCTCTCTGTGTAATGAAATGTTATGAGGATAATGGTTTATTGTATTAATATACTTATGAAGTACAATATGTATGAGAAATCCCTTGGAATTGGTTCTGTAGCAAGCGACTGTGATGTCTGCTAGCATGCGATGTTCCTGGGTATTTATTATAGGATGAAAAGTCCTTGATAGAAGACAGTGACAGTTATTTTGGCATGAAGTGGATTGTTTAATATTTGAGTACTGTAATATGACATTTGGTTAATGTTCATTTAAGGATTTTTTTTTTCTTGAATTTCAAGTATTTTTTACTGAGGTACTGTTTTATGTCTGCTTTGAAGCACAGATTTGTATTTGGTGATGCAGTAAGAATGCAGTCTTTAAAATATTTTAAAGTTAACAGATGTGTAGGAATAATGATCATTAGGAAACCTAGAAGTGCATTTGAAATTAGTTCTATTTTTAGTTAAGATTGCTTCGCCAGTTTAAAAATTTCAGTATTAGAACCTTTTTGTCTGTATCATTACTTGTTGTGGTGACAAAGAGCTGTAATCACAAGTGCTCTAGGCCCAGTCAGATGTTTATGAAGTAAATAATTTTGAGCTTTCCCTTGCAGATTAACCAACTCGGTGACTTTAAAAATACATTTAATCATGTGCTGTGTTTTTGGCAGAAAGATGGAAATTCTAGGAAGTGGTTATGTGATCTGGCTTTTTAAACAGAGGGAAAAGGACATTGGTTAGTATGGGCTTTTGATCTCTTAAATATAGGGGTGTCTATATTCTTCAGTTGTCAATTGATCTCGCCAAGTTATGAGTGCATGCTGGTATAGTTTGGTGCATAAAATCTAAAATATGTATACTGTATTTTGAATAACTTTATTCTCCAGGTTGGGTAAGTAGATGATGGGTTGACATTGGACCAATGCTAATTTGCCATCAAAATAGTGAGAGTGCCCCTACTGCTTTTACCCCATTTTTGTTGTGAATGGGTTCTCCTCATCAAACTTATGGAGAAGCAAAGGGATGAAAAGCAGTTTTGTTCCAGCCTAAATATGGATAGTCACTAAATTTCTATCAGAATGTTTTTGTTGGACATGAAAGTTAATTTATCCTTTCATATTTCCACGGCAGTTTTGATGCAGTCCTGAAGGTGGCAGATATTCACATTTTTTTTTTGGTAACGTGAGTAATTTTGTGCCAACAAAGGGTAGAATTTATGAGTCCAAATACGAAGCAAACAATAGAAGAAAGTAAGGAAACTTGCAATTAACAATTTCCTTGTCTCACTTCTATATCCAGTTCAGATTATTTTCCTTAATTATCCAAAGTAGTACAGGTAGACCTTCACTAATCTGACACTATTTGTACCTGAGGAACATTGGATTAGTAAAACTTCTGAGTGATAGAATTATCTCTACACATAATAGCCAAACACGTCATCATACCATTAAAATTTCACGTACATTATGTACCATACAATTTTGACCCCAGCCCCAATTGTAGTATGCTATACAGTATTTTGTATCAGATCATTTAACAATAATTTACCCAAAGTAATAGCATAAGCTTTTAACATAATAAATACATATAATTTAGTACTTTTATAAGTTATTATTTCAAGTTATAATTATATGCACTTAAAAATCAATAACAATAATTTTTTTTTTTTTTTTTTTTTTTTTTTTTTTTTTTTTTTTTTGCAAAATTTACATACAAAACAAAGAGGACATAAGCATTTAATGTACATTGAATAAACCACAGAAAAATGATGGACTATGATCCATACACTCATCAAGGTGACAGTTAATATAATGTAAGCTTTTAACATAAATACTATGATAGGGTCAGACGAAACACATATTATTAAAATTTTAACAAAAGTAATAAAAATATGTACTTGAATGAGGAACAATAAACATGGAACAAATAAGCATTTTATTCCCACCAAATAAACTTCAATAAAACATTGGACTGTAATTCACACACTTTGTGACAAGCTTTTAGCATATAATATACTGTATGGTATAACATATATGCTTTTTAAAATCAAGAAAGTATTGCAAAAGGAAAAACAATATAATTAATAGAAGTGGAAATATTATTACTAACACAATATTCACATTAACAATAATCAAATCTTGCAAGTGTTATTTTTGTTAGATTAGGTAGGGCTCACCAAACTAGATCTTTATAAAAATGGCCCATTTTAAAAACACGGTTGAGCAGATTATGATGTCTATTTAAACTTGCAAACACCAGCCAAGGACAACTCTGTAATTTACCAGTCATTGTTTCATCTCATCAGTTGACTACCTTCCCCTCACCCCTACTAAGAACCTTCCCCCCACCCCTACCAAGAACCTTCCTCCTACCCCTTACTAAGAACCTTCCCCCCACCCCTACTAAGAACCTTCCCTCCACCCCTACTAAGAACCTTCCCCCCACCCCTACTAAGAACCTTCCCTCCACCCCTACTAAGAACGGACACTGCTGTTTCTACAAAACACGATAAAAGGCTTTGTAAAAAATGTAACAATTTATTCACAACTTCACATAAGACATTGCACACATAAATATAAGCCTGCTACTTTTACACAGTTAGCAATAGTTTTAGGCAGTAACACACCAGGAACAAGCAGTTTATATGTTATTAATGAAATACAAATATTTTCCATGTTAGCACCTCTTTGGCATGGTTGGTTTGGTCTTGGCCTGTTACCTCGGTGGCTGCGAGCTTGATTCTCGGGCATTCCATTGAGGTGTCAGAGATGTGTATTTCTCGACGTGTAGGTTCCGGAAAGTCATGTTAACCCTCCAAATGCAATCAGTTTATGTTGGTTCTTTAGTTTTATTTTAAGCACTACTTTCCATTAAATTTTTCATTGCAAGTATGTGTTACAGCCTGCTGTAGTATATTATTGTATTTTAAAAGCATATTTTATAATGAAATTGATGTATGAATTATAGCCTAATGTTTTGATGAGTAACTTAGTGTAGCTTTTTGCTTGAAGTTTGGATGTGAGACACACACACACACACACACACAAGAGCCTAACTGAGGTGAAATAGGTTTAGGATATGTATCAATGGAAATCTAGCTGTATTCCAGTGCACATGTTCACAAGAGCGAGCAAGGCTACATGCCAATTGATGAATAGATCTGGTGCAACTAAAACATAGTTTTGTGGCCCAAGAAATTTCATATCTGTGCCAAATTAGTGAAGGAACTGAATTACACAGCCTATAAGATTAGAAAAGGTGTACCTGTACATAAATATCTTGTAAGATATGACAAATTTTTAATCTTTTTATTTTTCATAGCTACAAACCTTTCGTTTTAACAAGAGGATAATCTTGCACCAGCTGGAAACCAGTTAAAAACAATAAAAGATTCTAAAGCAAGGAATTTGTGGCATCTGGCAACTCATGCATATAGAAAAGTGGATATACAAAGTGGAAGCTGGTCACCGACCAGGCTTAGTATTCTCATGCCTTGTATGTCTCGCAAATCTCATGTTACATGGTGATAGAATTTACTTAATAGGATGGGAATGCAACCTTTTAGTTACCCATAGGAAAACTGTACAAGCATTTCATGCATTATTTAGTCTGTATCAAACAGGTATATTTTTCTTTTGAAGTATTATGCTCTCAACAGGTAAATTGGTAAAGGTGGAAATTTGGAAGAATCAAGCTGCACTGAACTGTTATAAAAATATTGAAGTACAGTATATCTTGATAAGTCACTAATTTTTATCAATTTGAAAGCATACATACATATTTTTAAATGCAAAAGAGATTAAATTTTTACTGTTTCAGATGGTTATAAGGTATGAAATTGTTGGCCCACTGATAAATTGTCTGGTTTCAAGTGTTTGACTTTGGATTTCTGTAGTTTGCAGTAATTACTTTGAATTGTAAGATAGGAAATATTGCCAGAAATACAGATATCCAAGCAGTGTTCTCTTGAGTGGACATCCATGTTCTTCATACTGAGCAGATCATGCTGGTCCATCTTTTAAGAGTCCCCCATTCTTAGGGATCACAGATCCCCTTTTCTGGAGATCTTTCCATGTTTTACCCAGGTAGAAATAATTCTTCTCTCCCCTCTTTTGTAACCTTGATTTTACTCTCGGCACAAGTCACTCCATTGTGTTTTTGCATTACTGTTTGCCATTGTTTAGAGAAACATCACTGTATGCCACTGCTACTTGGTGTTATCTGCATTGTATGGTAACTCGGTTTAAAAGGGTTAGATGCCGTCACCTGAAGAGGTTATTCAGCTGTGCATCTGCTATCTTAGTTGTTATACTGTAACCCTAAATTTCAGTGGCAGGTACGTATGTCATTACAAATTTCTCCATTCTATTTCTAGAAAGGATTGGCTAGTTTTTGTCTAGTTTTTGTCCAGGGTTTCAATTTTCAAAAACCTTTATGGCAAGGCCAGATTTTGTCCACAATTCTTAATTTTCATCCCAGTGGCAGAGATCGAGTCCAAGTTCTTAGTTTTTATTTATTGCCGTGGCAGGCCTAGATTTTGTTGGGTTATTTACTCCTGACTAATCCTTTTGTAACAAGTATTCAATTATATTACTTAGGTACATCATTCAGTAACTGATACACTGATATCCAGGAATTTGGATTTCTTCTGAAATGTAAAATATTTGTGGTTTGCTGTTTTTGAAAACATTTGCTGTGGAAGTCCATGAAAATTCCAAAAAAAATTTCAGACCTATATCTATATATTAAAACAAAATGTCAATTCCCTCCCCCCCCCCCTCCCCCCCCCCCCCCTCCCCCACAGTACAGATAGCATTTAATTAGTGCTGTGAAGTCTCTGAAATGACATTAATGGTTTGTGTGACAATAATTTTCAAGACCAGCACAAACAAGGTCAGTCTCCTATACTGATAAGTAATAATAATATGGTTGATTGCTTAACAGAAAGTCGGTAATTGCTTTTCTTGTACAGTATTGAGAGTATCTAGTTGTACAGTACGAAGGAGTCTTAAATTTTATTGTCTCATTTACATTAGTAATTTCCTCACTGACTTGATAAAGCATAAAAAGTAAGTGTTGGAACTTGATGCTTTAGGATTTGTTCTTATAACTCTGTAGTAATTTTCTAGTAAAATTCAGTCTTTAAAATGTAACTAATTTTTGTATTTTACACATTTTACTAAGATGTTGGCTGTTCAGTGTATTTTAGTCTACCTTAATGATTTTGAGCTTGGGAGTTCAAATTGCTCTTAAAATTTTTCACATATTTATGAATTTGCTGATTGGATTTTTATGAATGTGCTTCTGATTGGGATTTTATGCATTTTAAATAATTTTTTTAGGCTACAGAAGTGATATGGGCACACTGGTGTTTATTGGTGAAAGTAACATGCTGCTACAAAGACCATTTTACCAAATGACTAAAGAAAAGAACAAAAATTGTAAAGGCAGAATACTATACAGTCCAAATTTAAATGAGCCAAGGGTTTCTCTAATGCTGCTTTACAATATGGCATTACTGACATTGGCACTGCCCAAGGCATCCTCTCTTTTATTTTTGAGAATTTTTGGCTTGGAGATTTTTTTATTAGCAGCTCTTCTATGCTAATCATGCTGGGACTTGTGAAAATTTTTATAAAGCAAATTACTGAGGAATGATAATCCTACTTCATTGTAAGAAACACGTGCTTCAGTATCAGAAACAAAATATGTTTGATAAGAGCAAGAGAGAAAATATAATTGATGTGATTCCCTTTCGTGTGGAGTTTAGGTCGTTATGTATTGATCTCCTTATTTTCAGTAAGTTTACAATCTTTTTATTATTTTGTGACCTAGATGTGTCATTTTCTGCCACCAGGGGAAAAGGTGAGATTTATGAGTATGTGTGGCACCAAGATTTATAATTGTTCCTTATGGTTGCTTATTATTAAAATTGTTTATTACAAGAGATTATACTCAAAGATTCCATATAAATTATTTTTAAGTTTGAAATTAGTCTTATAGAACTAACACACAACTTACAAATGAATTGTATTATATACCTATTTATGACTATAGTGTAAAATAAAAAAAAAAAATAGATTTCAATCCTTAGGATTTTCATTGAGATATCAAAAATATACTGTATTATGGGCAGCAGCTTTTGTCAGATGGATTGTGCATGCCATAAGGATCTGTAATGATGGACAGCTGTTCTCAGTTATAAATGACAGGAGTTCTGCTGTTCTCAGTTATAAATAACAGGAGTTCTGCTGGGACTAAAGCCTCTTAAAGAGAAGATTGGACTTGTAATATTTATTGTATATGTATTGCTTTGAACATCTGGATTTGGCAGTGTTGTGTGGAAGAGGAGGTGAAATAACTTTAGGACTGCTGAGAATTTTAGCACATTGCATAGTTGGGAGGCAAGCTTTGAGCCTAAACCTAGACAGAGTTATTGACATGTTTCAATAACCCATGGTCTTTATGATAAAGTAGTATAAACTATTATTTATTATTTTTTCATACTTTATGAATTTTACATGGTAGGAAAGCTTTGCAGACTTTTTTTCTTGAGCTGTAGCAGCTACCGATTGCTGTGATTATGGTATGTGTGTATTTAAATTATGGGTTATTTTATTGTAAGCAAATTTTTGACTTAAGTATTTTTCAACATTTTGTATTGGGAACTGAAGTATGTGAGATCCTATGTTTAGATGAATGTTTGGTCTAGGTCAACATACCTAATGAAGAGAAAAAATTGATTTGCATTGCATGGCATTTGATCATGAAGTTTTGACTTTACAGAGTTCATACAGTTTATTACATATGTAATTACATAATTAAAGGCTCTTTCCTATGCACGTATTGCTAGCAAAAAAAATAAGAAAATCTGCTGGCAAATTGCATTTACTGAATTTTATGAATAAGTACTTTCTCTACTTTAGATTTTTGTTCCCTTCACCGAGTGCTAGTGATTTGCCTTTGAGTGGAAAAAGATGTATAGTGAAAACGGTTATGTCTTAGTACATGATGGACTAAAAAGGTCAAGTGAAGACTGGATGATGTCTGAAGTAAACATCTTTTATTACATTTATTCTTTATTATGATTATTATATTTAAATGGTGTATATGCATGAAGGGAAAATAAGGGTTTAGCAGCAGTAGCTTGCAAGGAATATGAGAAAGAATTGAATGTCAGGCACTCAAGGAAGATGTCTTTTTGCACCATGTGGTAGGTTACACAAATTTGTAAATACTGGTCTGTAGAAATTTGGAGTCTTACTTTTTATTTAGTTAATTTGTGGAGTGTTTGGTGATAACATTCAAGGATGTTCTTGTCTGTAGTACTTTATGATACACATTTCAATGAGATGTTCAAGAATGTTGTTTATTTGGAATGTGAGAAAAGTTTATGAAAGCTATGAGAGAAATATTAAAATACTTTTTTAGAAACTGTTTTTAATCCTAACCTTTATTAGTTTTTAGTGTATAGTATTTGAGATGAAGACATGGTCAAATCCTGTCAGTCTGTCCAACAACTGATCTCTTTATGATAGGAGGTCAATAGACACTAATTCTGTGACTAGATTCATGAATAGCTTGCTCAACTCTATCTTGGAGTATATTCTATTAACCAGTTATCCCCCTAGAAGTAGAATGAGTCACACCAATGTCAATTTTCAGGTAATTGTTTTAATATGCAATACAATTTTTGATACTTTTTTTAATTTTACTATCAAAAGCTATTATAGTAAAAGGAAAAATATTACTGAACTCCTACACAGAATGAATGAATACAGGTGAATGAAAATACAGGTATAGGATTTTCTATTCCTTTGTTTGTCAGGGGTTCATTATCTCAGGTCTCGGCAGATATTTCTGCCTCATTGAGGGGTCTGATTTTCTGTTCCTTTGTAGTATGCCAGGAGTTCAACATCTCAGGTCTAAGCAGACATTTCTGCCTTGTTGAGGTGTCTGAAAGAACATAAGGTCTGGGTTCTTACTTCCTATGAGACTTTGGTAAAGTTTTGAATGGTCTGCCTACAGGTCTAGTTTCTCTTGGAAACTCATCTATACCATAACAAAAGTCCAATCTTGTAGATATTACCTGTGATACACAAGTTCAGTTAAATGGGAAGGGTCTTATTATGATCATGTCAAGGCTGAAAACTCATTCCCTAAAGAAAACCTGTGTAACCTAGAGGCAAAAATTCGATGGTTGACTAGAAGCTTCACAAAGGGCTGAAAAACTCTTGGGCATGAGGATATTATAGTTTCTCATTAGGAAAATCCTAAAAAGAGAGAATTAATCTTCATTCCCAGTTTGACTAAAAAATCTTTTAACTGCCAGTCTTTGGTGGTCCCAATGTCTTTAAATTTGTGCCAGATATTTAATCAGAATTGAACCAGATTGACACCATCCATATTGGAGATCATTTGCTCAAAAACTCATGGTGTTGTGAGTAGGCCTAAACCCTAGGGCTACAATAACATTTTTCTTGCATACATTTAATGAGATGGAAAGAAATATCCTGGACAGTGAGAGAAAGGGTTTAATGAGACGGAAAGGAATATCCTGGACAATCACAAAAACCATCCAGTTATACATATGTTGAAAAACTATCAAAATGTGCTGGCTGACTCCCTAAACTAGAGGACAGGCAAAATGCTAGTAAATTTGGAGATTTCCAACTGAAAAATGCTTTCAAAACACAAAATAGGAAATCATAAAATCCTGCATCTGCTTCCAAAACTGCTCTATGATTGCCTTATAAGAGAAACTTGGCTTTTGTGGAGGATGAAAGAAAGAAGGGAAAATTACTGATGATGACAAGAAAGAGCCACAAATGACAACTCTCCTGATGACTTCTACTACCTGAACTGTCAAAAATATGTGCAGGCTTTCAGGAATGCTTCATAAAATCAAGGCAATGTGAAAAGACACTCCTTAACTATCCCAAAGAAGGAAAGAATATGTTGGCAATCAACACTCCAAGTACTCCTCTACAATCTTGAATTTTTCTGGCATCAGAAAACTTGAGCTGTCACCAAGAGAAACGAAATCTGCTAAACAAAAGCACAGCAAACACAACTTCATTACTATTGCTGAAAAAAGATTTGGACAAATTCTCCGGGTCTGCACTGAACCAAATTGAACTTGGTATCAAGAACTTGTGTTCCTGAGTCCAAGCATTCAAAAACTAATGCATCTGGAAAAGGAGATAGTTTAATTGCTGGCAAGGTGGCAAATACCCTACAATGTGGCCCTGCACAGCAGCATACAGTATAAGAAAATGACAAGTACTGGTTGTGCTCCTTATGCACAGAACGAGAGAAAACTCCTCAAACCTTGCTCTGCCTAAACACAAAGACAACTCCTTTATGTCTAATTTTCTGTCCACCAGACCAGAAGAAAAAGTAGAGGAGACAAAGCCAATCCTCAACAGAACCCTTGATGACATAGAAAGGAAAGCACATTGCCTTTTGGTGCCACACTGGAATATGCCAGAAGATGACTGAGAAATTAAGAAATAATCCCACTGTGAAAGAAGCACATTCTCCTGGCACATCTCCCCTGAATCGTCAAAAGTCAGCTGAGAAAACAATGACATAATACCCATAAAAAAACTCACAAATGATAATAATGTATTAGTACTGTTGGTAGTGTATGGCTGAAAAAGCTGTTAAGAGAAAACGTAATTGCCAATGCAGCTGCTTGAACAGCACTACTATGAGATTCAGGGCCTCTGTAACATGGTTTTATGGACTTTGCTCCTTGTCAAAGCATCGGATGTAGCTGAAGTTGACATATGTATATTTTACAACCACATAAATTTTGTCAGCATTATCAATAACCTAAACCAGATAGTTTTAATTTTTATAGAGTAAAAATTATCTAGCTGGCGCCATGGCCAATGATTATGAGCCAAGAGTCGAAAAACATTCATTACGTAAGCAAAGTAAACACCTTTTGACGAAATGTTGCCCCGACCCTCCACTAGACAGAAACTCATTCTCCTTGTTCCATCGGCTCTGAAACCCGAAGACTTTATGAATGGCGGAACGATACATAGATGTGGGTGGGGTATCTGTGCTAGCGTAGTAATACTACTGTAGCAGTAGTGCCGCAACAGTATATGCGTAATATACATGAATTAAACGTTTAGGCCAAACTGCTGGGATCCTTGAGGATCATTTAGCACTTCTTACAACTACTCGGGAAATGAGTTTTTATAGCTAGAAGTTAAATTTTGTAATCCAACAATGCCCATGATAGCCTTCAGTGTTATCCTGAATTATAAAGAGGCCAAAGTGGGTGGAGCCTCATGAAGTTATCATTCTGACGATAATTACTGGTGAAGGTTTAAAGCCAAAATACGGTACCGGCTATTTTTTTTCAGTAAATAGGTAGATAGCCAATAAATAAAAATTGCTTGACATTGGATATAGCAGTTATCAAATCAAGCTTGTCTACTATGTTTTTGAAAATTACCGACTATTCCCTACATCTTGTCAATCTGATTGTGACCTATAAAGTAAACTGTAATTTCTTAGGAAACTTATTTTGGGAGTTAGACTAATAATCCAAGTGTTTTTGTATTTATTAACATATTTTGTTGGTTTGTTCATTATGACAATTATCAGTGGAGAGGTTTCAAAGTTCATAAAGGTGTACTGCTTTGCTTGTATTTAAATTTTTATGTCATTGTTGCCAGAGGTATAGCCTTCGTTACGTATAGCCAATCATCCATCGAGAAAGAGGGAAGAAATGCTGCCATAAGTTACGTAACGAGTGCGTTCGAAACCTTTTCTCTGAGTAAGTTGGTCCGTCTTCAAAAAAAGTCACTTTTACATTGTAAGTACCAGATTTATTCAACCTACGTAATGCAGAATGCAGTCAAAATTTATGTGTACATATAATGTGTATTCTGAATAAGCGTTATATTTATGAAATGCATAGGTAAAAAGTTATTGCGAAAAAACCGTGTTACAGAGGCCCTGAATCTCATAGTAGTTAACCTTTATGCGGCCAAACCCAAAAGAGAAACATTGGAAAAGAAGGTGGACAAAAAGTCACCAACAGGAAAAGTTATAACAATACAGGTGTATGAAATTAAGAGACAAAAAAGGGTGACAATAGGATGAGTCTGAGGTACTGACACAGAAAAATAAATTCAACAATAGAATGAACATCCTATTATGAATAGAGAACAAATAAGAGAAGCAGCTAAGATCTTAATGTTACAATTTTCGTCACTCTCTTAAAACTTAAAAGCTAAATTTAAGCTAATTTCACTACCATCAGAAACTGACAATGGGATCATCGATAACTGGAATAATGACGGTCCCAAAGAGATCTTTTGGCAAGCATTCCATATGCTAACCAATCAAGAAGGCGTCAGAGGTCAAAGAATAACTTTGGCATAAGAACCAACCAGGTTCCCTGACAGCACACTTTTGTCTGTCACAGGACAATCCTAAGCTCAGACTGCAGATGAACATGGCTAGCAACACCCTTCCTCTCGAATGGAACCATGAAAAACACCAGCCACTATGGGGAACATAAAGGTTACTCAAAACCATAATTTGGTTAAACTCTTAACAGGAGCTGGCAATGAAGCAGGAAGGGAAGTAAGATATATATCCGTCAAATTAACTGCTTCTTCAATATGACTACTCCCCACCCACATATGTATATACTCCTTACACTTTTCATACCTACCTGACATCCCTACAACTAGCACAAACTGTGTTAAACAATACATAATACAATGCATATCTAATTCAATAGAATATGACAAATTTTTCAATCAATTTGTATTTTCCATAACCAACAAACCTGAGATCTTAACATTAGGATATTCTTCCAGCGCCAGCTGAAAATCCGGAAAAATAAAAAAATAAATAAAACCCTGTGTAATCAAGGAACTATTGGCAATCGTGCATGATCACAGGGTATGTGGGAACTCCCACAGTGCCTTGGGCATGCTGAAAACACTCCTGTGCAACTTGTTGGTTTGTTCCTGTCAGCTGAATACATTCTGAGAGAACAAAAGAAATAATTCAAAATATGTACTGTGAGAAGCAGCCAAAACCAATTAGTGAATCACCAAAGACTATCCTGCCCCACGGCAAGAAGAATTCTGATCAGGACTAAAACATTTAAAACGCACCTGGTGGAGATCAGGTAAACTAGACAGATATCCAGGTCAGCTAAGCAACCTTATTTCTATTCTGAATACCAACCCATGGGAAGATATACTAACTATCTATAACGATAGGGAAGATTCACCCCAAAAAAACGAATGTTCATAAAGCCACTGGTGTAACTATGCCAGCAGGTGCAAAAATACTCATCACGTGCGAAATCCTACACTTTAGCGCAATGAAACAATGCAGTACATACTTTACTTTTCTTTGATAAAGGATTGCTATATAAAAGTCATTCAAACAGACTTACTAAGACTTAGCTAAGTCATTATGCGTACAAATCTGTAGGACAAGTAGAAGACAAAGGATATGTCTGCAAACTTCAACATCTTCTATGGGTGGTTTGACCATGTCAGGAGGTTTGGAATATGAGACGTAAAATTACAGGAGAACCAGCTTCCTCCAACAAAGCAGCAGCTAAGAAATTCTGGAGACCATAGAGAAACTTATATAGAAGAGCAAGAATATTTACCAAAGTAGGTATTCAGTGCCTTTGAAACCATTCTGGTTTGGAAAAAAAAATTTATGACATTTATCAGCAAAGATGAAACCACCAGGATTTAAAGAGGGAATGATTAAAACATGCTGTTCTGTGCCAAGGTACATAATTAGGTCTATGATCAAGACAGATATGCTGCTGATCCTCAAGCCTTGGCGATAAAGGTTAAATTCCAACTGCCAGTCTTTGGATGCATAACAAGAAGGTATGATCTATCGTACCACTTCCAGGTCAGAAGTCGGAGGATATCCTGCAACTCAAAACCATAATTTGGTTAAACTCTTAACAGGAACTGGCAATGAAGCAGGAAGGGAAGTAAAATATATAAGGGGGCTGCCTTTTCAGGTCTTATTCATACTGGGCAATGCTCCTGGCCATCCAATCTCACTTCAGAACTTCTTTAAGTAAAAGTCTATTGAACCTGAAAGTTCTCCATGTGAAACTATTCAGCAAAACTTTGACTCACTCAACAAGAACCCATTAAACGAACTAACAACCCCATAGATAATACACATATAAAGTGGTACCTCGTTTGTCGAACGTTTCATCTGTTGAACTTTAAGTTTTTCGAACAAAATTTTCGATAAATTTGGTATCGTTGTTGAACAAATGCTCGTACTCCGAACGAACTGATTATTTAGTTTATACTTGTATTCGACGGCCTACTGGGTCTTACAGTCAACTGCATTAATTTAGTTTTTCATTTACAATATATAGTTTAATGATAACATATACGACAAAATACATTAAAGTATTAAGCATTTAATATAAAATATAGCTTTCAATATAACATTTAGCATAAAAGATATATAAAATCGTACGTAATCGCGGTGACGTCACGCCCAGCTGACTTGAGACTGAAGAGGGAGCGTTGATATGCTGAGAGAAAAAGAGAGAGCTAAAATATTACTGTATGTAAGTAAAAGCAATAACAATTCACATAAAAAGTGAATTTCTCAATAAATCTAACGTAATGATAAAGTATGAAAACAATCAAATCCAATAAAAAAAAGTCCTTGATTGAGCCAGTGTCCAGTGGGCCGAGTGAGACGGTCTAGTTGAACAATATTAACAAAATAGTAAATGAAAGAAAAAAAGCTTTTCACAGTAAAATTTAGCACAAATGATTAACAAAATCATTCGGCATTGCGATGATACACAGGTAACTTGAGGTAGAGGGAGGTAGCGTTTATATTTTTTAGGAATAATGAATGAATGACTTTAAGTTATCGTGCTTCGTGGTATTGTTGAGGAGAGAAGAGGCAGTAAAGTCTCTACTATAATATGTACGTAAAAGCAGTACCAATTCACATAAATAATAAAATGTTATTTCACAATAAATTGAACGTAATGATAAAATATGAAAACAATTAAATGCAATAAAAAAAAGGAAAAAAAAGTCTTAATTGAGCCAGTGCTCGGTGTGCCGAGTGAGACGGTCAAGTTGAAACAAGGTCTAGAGAATATAAGGTCTTGTCATGCACAGCTTAAAAAAGGGTACATGATTAAACGGCTAGGTGCGTGACGTCACAATAACCGCACTCAGGCCCCTTAACCTATAGCAATCCTGCCTTTACTTTCTCTCTTTTTATTTTTCTAAATACTCTAAGTTATTCGATGATTAAATTAATAGTCAGATGTAGGTTCTTCATTCTACTGTTAAGAAGAATAATCATTAGAACATTTTCGCCAAATAACATTGAAATCACATAGCCTCCTGTTGGGGACTCTAATGCGGCCTCCACTAAGTAGTCATCTATGACCTAGAGACTCCAATGCTGCCTCACCTATAAGTTATCTATACCTAGGAGACTCATGCCTGCCTCCACTAAATAGTTATCTTTGACCTAGAGACTCATGCCTGCCAATCCACTATACTACTCATGCTGGAGACTCCAATGCTGCCTCACCAAATAGTACTCAATGACTTAGAGATCTGTACCTAAGAGACCCAATGCTGCCTCCATAAATATTATCTTTTTAAACCTAAGAGAACCCAATGCTGCCTCCACTTTAATAATTAATCTTATTGACCTAAAGACTCCTTTTTTATTTTTTGCCCCCCCCCCCCCCCCCCCCTTTGCCTCCAGTAAGTTAATTTCCTACGTCCCTGGAGACTCCTATGCTTGCCCTCCAGTAAGTAGTTATCTACTCCCTGGAGACTCCTATGCTGCCTCCAGTAAGTTTAATCTACTTCCCTGGAGACTCCAATTCTGCCTCCACTAAGTTAATTATTTATGAACCTAGAGACTCCAATGCTGCCTCCACTAAGTAATTATTTATACCTAAGACTCCAATGCTGCCTCCAGCTTAAACCTAGATTTAATCCTACATCCCTGGAGGACCCAATGCTGCCTCCACTAATAATTATCTTATGACCTAGGAGAACTTCCATTGCCTGCCCGCCACCTAATAGTTAATCTATGACCTAAGAAACTCCCAATGCTGCCTCCACACCCCTTAAGTAAATTAATCCTATGACCTAGAGACTCCAATGCTGCCTTCCACTTGTAGTTTATCCTACACCCTGGAGAACTCCAAAGGCTGCTCCCAACTAAGTAATTATCTATGACCTAAAGACTTCCATGCTGGCCTCCACTAAAATAGTTTATCTATGACCTAGAGACTCCAACGGCTGCCTCCACTAAGTAATTATCTAATGACCTAGGAAGACTCCAATGCTGCCTCCATTAAGTAGTTATCTACCCCCGGACACTCCCAATGCTGCCTCCACTAAGTAATTTATCTATTACCTTTTTGACTCCAATGCTGCCTCCACTAAATAGTTATCTTGACCTAAGACTCCAATGCTGCCTCCACTAAGTAGTTACCACACCCTAGAGACTCCATGCTGCCTCCACTAAGTAGTTTATCTATGGACCTAGAGACTCCAAATGCTGCCTCCACTAAATAGTTTTTATCTATGACCTAGAGACTCCAATGCGGCCGGTTCCACCTAAGAGTTCCTCCCTCTACATCCCTGGAGACTCCAATGCTGCCTCCACTAAGTTATTTCTATGCCTAGAGACTCCAATCTGCCTCACTTAATAGTTTATCTACATCCCTGGAGACTTCCCATGCTGCCTCCGACCTACTTTTTAATTCCTATGACTAGGAGACTCAATGCTGCTCCCACTAAGTAAATTATCCTATGACCTAAGGACTCCAATGCTGCCTCCACTAAGTATCTATGACCTAGAGACTCCAATGCTGCCTCCACTAAATAGTTATCTATGACCTAGAGACTCCAATTCTGCCTCCACTAAGTAATTATCTATGACCTAGAGACTCCAATGCTGCCTCCACTAAGTAATTATCTATGACCTAGAGACTCCAATGCTGCCTCCACTAAGTAATTATCTATGACCTAGAGACTCCAATGCTGCCTCCACTAAGATAAAACCCCTAAAAAATATCTATGACCTGGAGACTCCAATGCTTCCTCCACTAAGTAATTATCTATGAACCTAGACTCCAATGCTGCCTCCACTAAAGTTAATCCCTATGACCAGACTCCAATGCTGCCTCCACTAAGTATTATCTGATGAACTAGAGACTCCAATGCTGCTCCACACTTAGTATTTCTCTACACCCCTGGAGACTCCAATGCTGTCTCCACTAAGTAATTATCTATGACTAAAGACTCCAGATGCTGCCCTCCCCTAAGTAGTTTATCTGTACCATAGAGACTCCAATGCATGCCTCCACTAAGTAGATATCTATGACCTGGACCTCCAATGCTGCCTCCACTAAGTAGTTATCTACACCCCTGGAGACTCCAATGCTGCCTCCACTAAGTAGTTATCTATGACCTTTTGACTCCAATGCTGCCTCCACTAAATAGTTATCTATGACCTAGAGACTCCAATGCTGCCTCCACTAAGTAGTTATCTACATCCTGGAGACTCCAATGCTGCCTCCACTAAGTAGTTATCTATGACCTAGAGACTCCAATGCTGCCTCCACTAAGTAGTTATCTATGACCTAGAGACTCCAATGCTGCCTCCACTAAGTAGTTATCTACATCCCTGGAGACTTCAATGCTGCCTCCACTAAGTAGTTATCTATGCCTAGAGAATCCAATGCTGCCTCCGTACGTAGTTATCTACTCCCTGGAGACTCGTCCAATGCTGCCTCCCTAGTATTATCTAATGACCTAGAAGACTCCAATGCTGCCTCCACTATAATTTCTATGACTAGAGACTCCCAATGCTGCCTCCACTAAGTAGATATCTAAGGACTAGAGACTCCCAATGCTGCCTCCACTAAGTAGTTATCTATGACCTAAGACTCCAATGCTGCCTCCTAAGTTATTATCTATTACCTAGAGACTCCAATGCTGCTCCACTAAGTAGTATCTAGTGACCTAGAAGACTCCAATGCTGCCTCCACTAAGTATTATCTGTGACCTAGAGACTCCAATTCTGCACTCCACTAAGTAATTATCTAATGACCTGGAGAACCTCCAACTGCCTCCACAAGTATTATCTATGACCTTAGAGACTCCAATGTGCTCTCCTAAGTAATTATCTATGACCTAGAGACTCCAATGCTGCTCCACTAAGTAGTTAGCTTTGACCTAGAGACTCCAATGCTGGCCTCCACTAAGTAGTTTATTCTATGACCCCCTGAACTCTCCCCAATGCTGCCTCCACTAAGTAGTTATCTATGACCTGGAGACTCCAATGCTGCCCTCCACTAAGTATTTCTATGACCATATAACTCAATTGCTGCCTCCCACTAAATAATTATCTATGACCTAGAGACCTCCATGCTGCCTCCACCAAGTACTTATCCTAATGCACCTAGAGACCTCCAATGCTGCCCTCCAAGTATTAGTTTATCTATGACCCTGGAGACTCCGGAATGCTGCCTCCCAACCAAGTAATTATCCTATGACCTAGGACTCCAATGCTGCCTCCCTAAGATTTATCTATGACCTGGAGGACTCCAATGCTGCCTCCACTAAGTAGTTTATCCTAATGACCTGGAGACCTCCCAATGCTGCCTCCATAAGTAAGTTAATCTTATGACCTAGAGACGCCAATGCTTCCTCCACTAAGTAGTTATCTATGACCCTAGAGCTCCAATGCTGCCATCCACTAAGTAAGTTATCTATGACCTGGAGACTCCAATGCGGCCTCCCACTAAGTGTTAGCCTTATGAAACCTAAGACTCCAAATGCTTCCTCCACCTAAGTAATTATCTATGAACCTTAGAGACTCCAATGGCTGCCTCCACCAGTAATTATCCTATGCCTAGAGCCTCCAATGCTGCCTCCACTAAGTAATTACCTATGACCTAAGACCCAATGCTGTGCCTCCACCAATTTATTTCTATGACTTATAGACTCCAATGCCTGCCTCACACCTGTGAGTTATCTATGACCTGGAGAACTCCAATGCTGCCTCCGACCGAAGTAGTTATCCTATGAACCTTGGAGAACTTCCAATGCTGCCTCCACTAAGTAGTTATCTAACCTGACCTAAGACTCCAATTCTGCCTCACTAAGTAATTATCCTATGACCCCTGGAGACGCCAAGCTGCCTTCCACTAGTAATTATCTATGGACCTAGGAGACTCCAAATGCTGCCTCCCTAAGTAATTATCTATACCTAGAGACTTCCAATGCTGTCCTCCACTAAGTAGTTATCTTTGACCTAGGAGACTCCAATGCTGGGCCTCCACCTACCCGTAGTTATCTATGAACCCTGGAGACTTCCAATGCTGCCTCCACTAAGTAGTTTTTCTCCTATGGACCTGGAGACTCCAATGCTGCCTTCCACCTAAGTAATTATCCTATGACATAAGGGACTCCAATGCTGCCGGTCCACTAAATAATTTATCTTATGACCTGAGACTCCAATGCTGCCCGTCCACCAAGGTAATTATCCTAATGCCTAGAGCTCCAATGCCTGCAATCCCCTAGTAGTTATTCTATGAACCTGAGAGACTTTCCAATGCGCCTCGCACCAGTAATTATCCTATTGGACCTAGGAGACTCCAATGCCTGGCCTCAGCTAAGTAGTTATCCTATGACCTGGAGACTCCAACTGCGCCTCCACTAAGTGTTATCTATTGACCTGGAGACTCCAATGCTGCTCCACCTAAGTAATTATCTATGACCCTAGAGACGCCAATGCTGCTTGCCTCCCACTAAGGTATTAATCTTTGACCTAGAGACTCCAATGCTGGCCTCCACCTAAGTAGTTATCCTTGCCCTGAGACTCCCAAATGCTTGCCTCCACTAAGTAATTTATCTATGACCTAGAGACTCCAATTCTGCCTCCACTAAGTAATTATCCTATTACCTGGAGACTCCAATGCTGCCTCCACTAATAAATTATCTATGACCTAGAGACTCCATGCTGCCTCCACTAATAATTTATCTATGACCTAGAGACTCCAATGCTGGCCTTCCACCAAGTAATTCTTTCTATGACCTAGAGACTCCCAATGCTGCCCCACTAAGTAGTTATCTATGACCGGGAGAACTTCCAATGCTGCTCCATAAGTAGTTATCTAGACCTAGAGCTCCAATGCTTCCTCACCCTAAGTAGTTATCCTTAATGACTAGGAGGACTCAAGCTTCGCCACCTAAATTAGTTATCTAATTGACCTGGAGACTCAATGTGCCTCACTAAGTAGTTATCTAGACTAGAGACTCAATGCTCTACCTTACCTAAGTAATTATCTAAATGACCTAGAGACTCCAATGCCGCCCTCACCAAGTAATTACCTTGACCTAGGAGACTCCCAATGCTGCCTCCAACTAAGTAATATCCTATGACCTAAGACGCCAATGACTGCCCCACCAAGTAATTATCTTATGACCTAGAGATCCAATGCTTGCCTCCACCTAAGGTAGTTATCTCCTGAACTGGAGACTCCAATGCCTGCCCCACTAATAGTTATATCTAGACCGAAGGATCAATGCTGCTCCACTTAAGTAGTTATCCTATGACCTAGAGGGACTCCAATTTCTGCCTCCACTAAGTAATTATCCTAATGACCTTGGAGGACAATGCGCCTCCACTAAAGTAATTAATTCATGACCTTAGAGACTCCAATGCGGCATCCCAACTAAGGTAATTATCTATGACCTAGAGACCCAATGCTGCCTCCACTAAGTAAGTTATCTCTTGGACTTTAGATGGACTCCAATCTTGCCTCCAATAAGTAGTATCTATGACATGGCGACCAATGCTGCCTTCCACTAAGTAGTTATCTAGACCTGGAGGATCCAAGCTGCTCATAAGTAATTATCTATGACTTAGAGACCCAATGCGGCCTCACTAAATAAATTATCTTATGACCCTAGAGGACTCAAGCTGCCTCACCAAGTAATTATCTATTCCCTAGCGACTCCCAATGCGCCTCCCACTAAGTCGTTATCTATGACCTTGGAGGACTCCAATGCTGCCAATACACCAAGTATTACTAGACCTTAGAGACTCCAATGGCTGGCCTCCCACTACAAGTCGTATCTATGACCTGGAGACTCCAATACAGAAGATCCTGCCCTCCCCCTCTATCACACCCTACGGCCATACTAGCTCCTTTCACTACCAGATGATATGAACAGCCCTGCGGAGCATCAATGTACACCGAGACCAAAGGTACCATGCCTAGAAGACCACCTCAAGTAATTATCTAGACCTAGATGACTCCAATGATGCTCCACTAAGTAGTTATTCTTGAACCTAGAAGACTCCAATGCTGCCTCCACCTAGTAGTTACTCCTAGGACCCACCTGGAGACTCCAATGCAGCCCCCAAACTAAGAGTTATCTATGACCTAGAGATCCAATTCTGCCGCCACTAAGTAATTAATTCTATGAACTGGAGGACCCTCCAATGCTGCCTCCACTAAGTTAATACTATGAACCTAGAGACTCCAATGCTGCCTCCACTAAGTAATTATCCTAGAACTAGGACGCCATGGCTGCCTCCATCCAAGTAATTATCCTAAGACCTAGGAGACTTCAATGTTCCTCACTAAGTAGTAATCCTAGACTGAGACTTCCAATGCTGCTCCACTAAGTAGTTACCTAGACCTGGAGACTCCAATGCTGGCCTCCAATAAGTATTATCTATTTTGACCTAGAGAACTCCATGTTCTCCACCTAAGTAGTTATTACATCCCTCGGAGGACTCCAAGCTGCCTCCACAAGTAGTATCTACAATCCCTGGAGCCTTCCACTGCTGCCTCACAATAAAGTTAGTTTCTACACCCTGGAGACTCAAATGCCTGACTCCACTAAGTAGTTATCATGACCTAGAGACTCCAATGCTGCCTCCACTAAGCAAGTTATCTTACATCCTGGAGACTCCTTATGCTGCCCCAGTAAGTAGTGATCCTACATCCCTGGAGACTACCTAGCTGCCTCAGTAAGTAATTACTACATCCATAGACTCCACAATGCTGCCTCCATAAATCGTATCTTATGACCTAGAGACTCCAATTCTGCCCCACCCTAAGGTAGTTATCTATGACCTAGAGACTCCAAGCTCGCCCTCCACCAAGTAATTATCTATAATGAGACTCCAATGCGCTCCAGTAAGTAGTTATCATGACCTTTAGAGACTCCAATGCTGCCTCCAGTAAGTAGTAATCTAGACCCTAGGAGGACTACAATGCTTGCATCCACTAAGTAGTTATCTATGACCTAGAGACTCCTATTGATGCCTCCAGTAAGTAGTTTATCTACATCCTGGAGACTCAAGCGCCTCACTAAGTAGTTAATCTTACATCCGGCAGACTCCACCAATGCTTGGCCTCCTCCAGTTAAAAAAAAAACTTAAGTTAAAAAAAAAATCTACAAAAAATCCCTGAGAAAAAAAAACTTCCAATGCTGCCTCCAAAAAAAAAGTAAGTAAAAAAGTTACTTAATCCCTTGAGAAACTTCCAAAAAAAAAATGCTTTTTTTTGAAAATTTTTCCATAAAATAAAAAGTTATCTTAAAAAATGACCTAGAGACTTCCACGCTGCCTTCCACTAAGTAGTTATCTATGACCCTAGAGACTCCAATGCTGCCTCCACTAAGTAGTTATTAGACCTAGAGACCTCAAAATGCTGCCTCCAAAGTAATTTTTATTTCTTACAAAAAATCCCTGGAAGACTACAATGCTGCCCCACTAAATAGTACTTGGAACTAGAGGACTCAATGCTGCCTCACTAAGTAGTTATCTATGACATAGAGACTCCCATGCTGCCTCCAACAAGTACATTATATACCAACCCTGGAGCCTCCCAGCGCCCTCCACTAAGTAAGTTATCTACATCCCTGGAGAACTCCTATGCCGCCTCCAGTAAGTCGTTATCTAAATCCTGGAGAATCCTAGCTGCCTCCATAAGAGTTATCTACAAATTCCCGGAGATACTTATGCTTGCCTCCAGTAAGTAGTTATCCTACATCCTGGAGACTCCAATGCTGCCTCCCTAATAGTTAATCATGAACTTAGAGACTTCAATGCTGCCCCCACCTAAGTAGTTATCCTACCATAACCTGGAGACTCTAGCTGCCCCACTAAGTAGTTATCTACCATCCCTGGAGACTTCCAATGCGCCTCCACTAATATTATCTATTACCTAGAGACTCCAATGCTGGCCCTCCACTAAATAGTTATCTATTGACCTGGAGACTCCATGCTGCCCTCCACTAAGTAGTTATCTATGACCTGGAAGATCATGCTGCCCCAGGACTAAGTGTTAAACTACATCCCTGGGAGCCAACCTGCTGCCTCCACTAAGTAGTTTATCTATGGATTTTGACTCCAATGCTGCCTCCACTCCCAAATAGTTATCTATGAACTAGAGACCTCCAATGCTGCCTCCACTAAGTAGTTATCTACATCCCTAGGGGAGACTCCAATGCTGCCTCCACTAAGTATGTTTATCTATGACCTAAAGACTCCATGTTCTGCCTCCACTAAGTATTACTACATCCCTAGATTTAACTCCAATGCTGCCATCCACTAAGTATTAAATTTCTACACCCAGGAGCCTCCAATGCTGCCTCCACGAATAGTTATCTACATCCCCAGGAGACTCCATGCTGCTCCACTAAGTAGTTATCTACATCCCTTAGACTCCATGCTGCCTCCACTAAGTAATTATCTATGACTAGAGACTCCAATTCTGCCTCTAATAAGTTTATCTATCTGGAGACTCCCAATGCTGCCTCCACTAGTAGTTATCTATGACCTAGGAGACTCCACATGCTGCCGTCCACTAAGTGTTAGCTATGACCTAGAGACTCCAATGCTGCCTTCCACTAAGTAGTTATCTACCCATCCTAGACTCCAATGCTTCCTCCACTAAGTAGTTATCTACATCCCTGGAGACTCCAATGCTGCCTCCACTAAGTAGTTATCTATGACCTAGACTCCAATGCTCTCACTACCCGAGTAGTTTTCCGATACTAAAGTTAGATCCCAGAGACTCCAATGCCTTCCTCCACTAAGTAGTTTAATACTCTGTGACCGGCCCTGGAGACTTCAATGCTGTCTCTACTCAAGTAGTTATCTGTGACCTGGAAGACTTCAATGCTGTCCTCCTTTACTAAGTAGTTTTATCTGTGACCTGGAGACTTCAATGCTGCCCTCCACTAAGTAGTTTATCCTGTGTCCTGGAGATCCAATTCTGCCTCCACTGAGTAGTTATCTATGACCCTAGAGACTCCCAATGCTGTCCTCACTAAGTAGTTATCTATACACTAGCGACTCATGCTTCCTCAACCCTAAGTAGTTATCTACACCCCTGGAGACTTCGAATGGCCGTGTCTCTACTAAGTAGTTATCTGTGACCTGGAAACTTCATGACTTCAATCTGCTCTACTAAGTATTATCTGTGACCTAGAAACTTCAAGCCTGCCTCCAGTAAGGAGTTATCGATATCCCTGGAGATTCAATGCGCCTCCCGTAAGTAGTTATCTAATATGGAGGCGCCTGCTGTATCCGTAAGTAGTTTTTCTGCGTTCCGGAAAGCCTTCAATGCTGCCTCAAGTAAGTTATTATCCATATCCCTGGAGACTTCAATGCTGCCTACAGTAAGTAGTTATCCATATTCCTGGAGACTTCAATGTTGCCTCTAGTCAGTAGTTATCTGTGTTCCTGGAGACTACAATGCTGTCCTCAGTATGTAGGTATCTATAACCCTGGAGACTTCAATGCTGTCTCCAGTAAGTAGTTATCCATATTCTTGGAGACTTCAAGAGTTATCTACATTCATGGAGACTTCAATGCTTCTCTCCAGTAAGTAGTTATCCATATTCCTGGAGACTTCAATGTTTTGCTCCAGTAAGTAGTTATCCATATTCTTGGAGACTTCAATGTTTTTCTCCTATAAGTAGCTATCTACATTAATGGAGACCTCAACGCCACTCTCCAATAAGTAGTTATCCATATTCCTGGTGACTTCAATGCTTCTCTCCAGTAAGCAGTTATCCATATTCCTGGAGACTTCAATGCTTCTCTCCAGTAAGTAGTTATCCATATTCCTGGAGACTTCAATGTTACCGCCAGTAAGCAGTTATCCTTATTCCTGGAGACTTCAATGCCTCTCTCCTGTAAGTAGTTATCTACATTCATTGAGACTTCAATGCTTCTCTCCAGTAAGTAGTTATCCATATTCATGGAGACTACAATGTGGCCTCCAGTAAGTAGTTATCCATATTCCTGGAGACTTCAATGGTCCTCTCCAGTAAGTAGTGATCTATATTCCTCGAGACTTCAATGCTTCTCTCCAGTAAGTAGTTATCTATATTCATGGAGACTTCAATGCTGCCTCCAATAAGTACATAGTTATCAATATTCATGGAGACTTCAATGCTACTCCCTAGTAAGTAGTTATCCATATTCCTGCATATCTGCCTCTTTCCATTGATGCATTGTTTCGTAAACTGGCCCACATCAAAGTTTACCCAGCTTGATTAGCTGCATATTGATATATTTACCTGTCTAATAGGGGTTAAGTAGTTGTCTATATGTCTGGAGACTTCAATGCTGCTTGCTCTTCAGTAAGTAGTTATCTATATACCTGGAGACTTCAATGCAGAACAGTGTTTAGTCTCTATTAAAACATCAAATATATTGCAACTTCAGATTAAATTATCAAGGAGACAGAACCCTAGACTAAGTTAATGAGTCATTTGGTGAATGTCCTGCTCAAGGTCAGAAGAATCTGGCCTTATATAATGACATACATTATATAAATTGTGGTCTCGGCCTAAATTTTCGAGGGCTGAAGACAAAGAGACTATGTCAGTTTCAGTCATGGTATTCCGATGGCAGACATAGGCCTAGGCTAAGGTCAGAAGAATCCAGCCCCGTGGTCTCTACACTACTTTCAGTGCAGTGTGTGTATGTAAAAAAAAACGTCTTTCACTTCTCATATGTAGGTTTAGTTGGCGTTGACCTGCTTAAGATGTTCATGATTGACAGGAGAAGCACCAAAAGAAGGAACAAAAAGTTTGTTTGTGCATCCTGCTGCCTTACTTTCAAAAACACTTTCATCTCATAATTATATACTGAGCTGTCAGAAAGCTTTGATCTGCATCTTATAAACATATATAATAGGTTGCAACGGATTTCATTACTTCGAAAGGAAAATTAGGCTTGGTGAAATGCCAGTCAAATCAAATTTACTCAGAAAATTAAATAACAGGTTAATCATTTGTAGAAGCCTTTTGGCCACCACGTCAAGGGCAACACTAAATTCTGTTAGACCTAAGTACTGATGCGTTCTAATCATGAGGAGAATGAATGAGTTAGGCGCTATGACCAAACCAAAACCCCCTACCAAAAAAATCAAGAACAAGAAACAAGATATTAGAATATCAAGGGTTGATCTTTAAGCAAGGTCAAACAGAACTTATTAGACTGCAGTTCCAGAGCTTTGTAAAAGAGGGGAAAGAATGGTCATGTGACCGTTGAAATTTTAGGATTCCTGATTTTTCCACCCCACATCTTGTGATGAGTGACCTGGGAGGTTGCAGGGATACCTGAGGATGGGGGGGGGGGGGGGGACTGGTGGATAGGTTAGGGAGGGAAGGGTGGCGGCTGGAGAATCAGTAATGGGGGTGGGGGAGCCGTTGGTTAAATAGACTCATTTAATTTGATCCTAACGATAAGGAAAACAAAAATCGACGCTGATGCTCTAATCAGGGAAGGGTCAGGATAATACAAAGCTGCAGTTACTGAAATCAGGAACAATGCTTGTCAAACATGAAAAAGAATTATAGTGGATGTAGCCAAATGAACTATGTGTTCCCTTCAAGATTAGTTTGGTGCTCATTTTCACAAACAAAAAATTAATCAAATTCAGTTTCAATTAAAATTTTATTAAGAATAAATATAAAATTAATGGACAAGGACGCAAAAATAGCAAAATGTATCTTGAATTCATTGAACTGACAAATCCACGGGATCATAAATAGTCGACAAATTCGAGACTGAAGCGACAAGAAATTCAGTCACGAATCCCACGAAACGAAAGACTGAAATGAAAATTCATATCGACTGCAAACTATTCCTTTTTATCCACTCTTGGGTTGGTATATAAGGACCATCAGGGTGGTTAAGGTGTGTTGTTACTCGGATGACTCGAGTTAAATACCGGCCAGAGAAATTTCCATCTAGGCTACTCTGGTGAGAAGTGGCTCGAATAAAAAACAAGTATGAGTGACAAAACGCTGGATACATTAGTTCCTTTATACATCTGGTGGTATATAATTTTCCCCAAAGCCTTCCATATCGTAACCTGTCAATGGCTATCATAGTTGCCTTTATGAAATTATATTTCTAGGTCCTGGTATTTGCGGTTTATAATTTCATTACTTTATAAATAGATGTTTTGTGTAAATCCAAAGCTATTTCCATTCAAATAACGTTCTGAAATTGAAACCTAATAATGATCTACCAAGAACAAAAGTAGGATCCCAGCAAGTGCTTGCACAGCCACACCTGAATAGAACAAAGTTGACGATTATGGTTAATAAGGACTGAATATGATTTTTACCATTGCCATTTTTATTGCTCTGTTACTATACTATTTTTTCTATTTGTTTAACATCGACTCAGTTCACTGTTAATGTGAACTATTATTCGTATATCATTAACATATTATCTACAGTAGTGATTAGAAAATATGAACATTGGCATCAATAGCTCGACCATTCACATCCGTCGTTACAAGACAAACAGGCTTCATTCAAGCTGTGTTACCAGACCAGTATCATGAAACAGAAGGGGACGGGTTAAAGGAACACTTTGAGGCAACTGTATCTTCAGGCAATATGAATCCATGGTCAAGAGAATTACTTCTAAAAAGATTAACTAGATGTAGAGCATCCGCAAACACGTATAGTATTTGCTGTTGTCCATTGGATTAATAAAGGACCTTCCTCGTGGCAACCTAGGGCGAGGTTCAGTTGACGTCACGCTCTCGACCTGGCAGAAGCTTATTTTGGGTTAGCGCTGACAAGACTTCCTATACTCTTTGGACCTTGAGTTGAACAATATTAACAAAATAGTAAATGAAAGAACAAAGCTTTTCGCAATAAAACTTAGCACAAATGATTAACAAAATCATTCATCATTGCGGTGATACACAGCTAACTTAATGTAGAGGGAGGTAGCGTTTATATTTTTTAGGAATAATGAGTGAATGATTTTAAGTTATCGTGCGTCGTGGTATTGTTGAGGAGAGAAGAGGAGGCAGTAAAATCTTTACTATATAATATGTACGTAAAAGCAGTACCAATTCATATAAAAAATGATATTTAACATAATGATAAAACATGAAAACAAATGCAACACGGTAAAAATGAAAAAAAAAACGCTTGCCCGAGTCAGTGTTCGGTGCTAGAGAGAGAGAGAGAGAGAGAGAGAGAGAGAGAGAGAGAGAAGAACGGCTCTGCTTACCATTGACTAATTAGCTGATCTGGGATGATTATTCCCCCATTACTTACACTTACACTCGATCTGCCCAAATAATTTTTAGTTTTGTTACGTAAAATACCAATCTAGTGATAATTGCTTTTTACGATATTTTTACTACTGTAAAAGTAACTCAGCTCTGTAATAAACAAACTGGCGCCGCTTTCAGCTTCTGCCTCATGCCTTCGATTGTTTGTTTAAACGGCTTCCTTGTGAAAATTTATTTTATTTCTCTTTCCTTTTCTTGCATTCTTGACTTAATTCTTATTTGTTTGTAAAATCCTCATGTTTGTTTTAAAAGTCTGCCGTTTGCCAACAGTAAGTTGATGTATTGTGGCATAATTAATCTATTTCGTGCACTTAAGAACCAAGTGTAAACACGCTGATTACTCTCTCTCTCTCTCTCAGACACTATCGGACACACACACCCACTATCGATTCCTTTAATTATCTTTGTACCTAATATGAATAGAATGTATTTTGTTATCAACCTTTGCATACTGCAATCAATTCGGTTTGCTCGAGAGGGTTCCCGTCTCTCCTCCCTCCATACCCCAGCCGGCCGGCGCCATTTTTACCAAACAGTTCGTAAAATCGGACACAGAAAAAATAAAATTGAGAAAATTTTACTTCATATAACGCACTGTTTCATTACTTTACACTCTTGATTTAACTTTAGAACACATAAATAATTTAAAAAAAAAGTGAAAGGGGGGACTTTTTGGGTTGGCTGGAACGAATTATCCTGATTCCTTTTATTTCTTATGGGGATATTTGTTTCATATTTCGAATAAATCGTACTTCGAACAGCCTTCTGGAACGGATTAAGTTCATACGAGGTACTATTGTACATTCCATTTTGCATACATTTTTTTTTCAGCAACTATAACCTAACAGTAATGCATTTAGCAGATTCTCGCCTCAGCTCCTTCCACACTGCATACCAACCTGAACTACAATTGACAACTGATAAATAAATTCTGATTTTGGAATGAGTCGCATTCACACCAAACTCTTCCAATTTTCTTCTGCTGCTTTGTCTGACAGACCTTTCAAAACGTTGCACTACCTTTTACATTGCCTACCAAGTATAACGTGGTCTACTCCCATCACATTTCAGATTCATTTCCAGTAGATAAACTCTTTTCTGCTCTCATTAGTGCATCCGTCTTATTCTTGGTAGACAACACCTTAATCATAAAAATTTATGCTGAACGTCACAGTAAGGGTCTTAGCATCTCCAGCCTTCAACTGATGAGCAACTCTTATTCTTATTCTTCTCTTCTCCATCATGGTCACATACCCAAGCATGAACTGTTGCTGAATGCATCATTACCATAATATTATCATCCCCACCTAAGTGCAAGACTGATTGATACCCTTCAGCACAGCTTCTAAATCAACTGCTATGTTAATGTGATCAGTCTCTTCTTCCTCAACCAAGCAACATTCTCCACCAAATCCTCTCATCTGTTCCATACTTGATCTTTGTTTTTCACTCTCTCCAACACTTCTCTAATCATCTCCACTGTCCCTCTGCATAATACTCCCATCCAATACCCTCTGCTCTCCTCTTAATATAGTTATATACCACACATAACCATTCACCAATTGGACAGTGACCTACCATTCTTCAACATATCAAAAACAACTCTCATCTAATTAGAAACTCAGGCATCAAGTGTACTTCATTCCCTCTTAGGAACTTTAGTTTCTGTCCATCTTACTTTCTAGCTCAAATACCAAAGCTCCCAATTTCAAGGGCTCTGAAGGTTTGAAGATCAAACCCCACCTGTTTATGTGCTCTGTAATATTTACTGCAGTTACTTGAGATTCATTCAATGAGATATCTACTATATAAAAGCTTGTAGCCTCCTTAATCCTTTCTATTTCTGTCGGTCTTCAAAATCATGGCCATGACACATGATGCAACATTATGGGTAAATTTCAGTCTTGTTAAACAACATCTTTCCTTTGAATTTGATCACTTAGTAGTACTTTCCTTAACCCTCCATAAATGCGATTCACGAATAGGACAATTTCAAATTTACTATGGTAATATTCCCACTCCCCATTTCCACTTACATAGTTTTTTGCCACATATCTGCCACCTGACTTCCTGTGTGAAATTCCATAAGCAGACGTAGAGCTTTATTCTTCGTTAGTTGTTGCTCTGCCATAAACAGCAAAGTACCACTTTCAACCTTCACTACCCATGGTAGAAAGATGCCCTCATCAATCAATTTCTCTACGTTCCTCTTTTCTATTCCAGTTCTCAATCATTCCAGCTTGTCCTTTACCTAATGTAAGCAGCATGCCATTCTTCCACACTCGCTGACAGTCAAACAACTTCCATCAAGCTTTGCCTTGAAATCATTATCCCCAAACAATGATCATTAGCCCCTCTATTCTAACCTTCCAATACCTTGGTCATGGCCAGTGAACAAAGCATGCCGAACTCAACCCTTTGCCTGCGTAGTGTGACACCAAGAATTCAATCGCATCCATATCTAATACCTTAACAACCGGCCACTCACTAGGCTATCAGGTTTATCCAACATGATCCTTTACATCTGAGCTAACTCCAATCAAATGAGTAAGGTAATTGGTAATTCTTACTGTCTACTCAGCCAGCAAGTTATTAAATTTAAGTACTTTCACTAAAAAGAGGGAAGTCCAAGGTTTCGTTTGATATATAAATCTAAGTGGCGCTAGGTCTACAAGTGGTTTAAAAATCAAAATTAAATTGGACCCACCTGAAAAAAACTAATTCCTTCGACTTCTGAACTCTCTCAAATTCTTCTTCAGACTGAGCTCTCGTTTGTACGTTAAAAACATAGATTATGTCATTACTACATCACTGACTGTATTCTACGTAGCAAGACGTCACCCAAACGTCATCGTTTTTAACCAATGATGATTGTCCACATTTTACTAGGGACTAGCATTTTAACAAAACTAGAATCACGTGACTTGAATACCCAATCAGGTGACGTTTTACTAGGAAACTAACACTTTTCGATACTTTTCACGCAACTTCCACCACTAATTTTTCAGTCTTTTGAGAGCCATGGAGGCGTGTGAACCTTCAACTTCTAGTGCGGTTTCTCATTTACCATCTACTCTGACATCAGTTTATGTGGATTTTCTCCCAAGTTCTTGTCTCAATTGTTACTTAAATTATAAGGATTTTGTTTTGCATTATTGTGGTAACATCAAAATAATAATTAAGTACTGCCAAGATCATGGTGTTATTAAAGTGAAAGTGACACTATTTGCCCCACCTGTGGTTCTAAGTGCCGACTCGATATTAACAAAAAAGCATTTCGGTGTGACAGAAGGCATGTTGTATTGAAAAACAAGAAGAAAGTAGAAAAAAAGGTGTTTTTACGTATCCATTTCTAAGGGAACTTGGTTTGAAAAGTCTCGTTTAGATATAGAATCTAATTTGTTACTTGTATATAATTATATTGGTGTTAAATTTAGTTATAAATTTGTTGAAAATGAATTAAGAATTTCTCCCAAAACTATCAATGATTGGTGCTCATTCATTTGTGTGGTTATTGCGCATCGGGTATTGAGTCGGAAACGTTAGGTTGGTGGCCCAGCCGCCCAGGCAAAACTGATGAAATCGATGAAAGCAAAATTGGAAGGCGAAAATATAATATTGGCAGAGTAGTGACAGACCAGTGGGAGATTTGGGAGATATGCAGGTAGAATAGAGATTTCTTTGCTGCTCCTGTAGAAAGAAGGGACAAAGTGACACTTTTAATAGTGATAAGGGATTATATAGAGGCCGACACTACCATCATTTCCGACTGTTGGAAGGCATACATGATTGCCTAAAGGAGGAGGGATTTCTTCATTTAAGAGTCAACCACTCCTTGAACTTTGTGGACCCGCACACTGGAGCTCATACTAATACTACCTATTGAGAGGCGATGGGGGGATTTGAAGAATCTGTTACCTAAATACGGTCGTCGAAAGGATCAGTTTGTTGGATTCTTGGCTCTTGCCCATTTTAAATTGCATGCATTCTTGAAGATGGCAGCTCACCTTTACCCTTCAACCTAACTAAGTACACAAAGGGTTTTAGGCTATCTTATATTTAATATGGCTGTGTAAGGGGTGGTCGCAGGGTCGACCCCCCCCCCCACACCGGGAAGGTAAGGATACGGCTACTAGGTTAGGTTAGGTGGTTTGTTTAGGTTAGTTGGTGGCCTTGTTTATTGCTAATTCTACATGTGCCAATATTCGTATGTTAAAATGGATTCTTTAATTCATTCCCCACCAAAAAACCCCGGTTTCCCACTGGGGGTCCCCCAAGATTGGAAAGGTGAACAAAAAGATCAAAAATACTGTTCCTCCTCAAAAAAAGGTCAGCTTTAGATAAAGCACTAAGTAATTCCTAATATATATATATGGTATAGGGATATATATATAAAATATATATGTATATATATATATTTATATATATATATATATAATATATATATATATATTAGGAATTACTTAGTGCTTTTATCTAAAGGTGACCTTTTTTTTGAGGAGGAACAGTATTTTTGATCTTTTTGTTCACCTTTCCAATCTTGGGGGGTGGGGGGAACCCCCAGTGGGAAACCGGGGTTTTTCGGTGGGGAATGAATTAAAGAATCCATTTTAACCATACGAATATTGGCACATGTAGAATTAGCAATAATATTTATATATATATAATATATATATATATATATATATATATATATATATATATATAAATTATTAGTGGCTGAGCTATTGTATAGAATTACCCAATGCATTCTCTACAACCACAAAACATCTAGGAAACATTTTTGCCCTACAGAGTGGATGCTAACAGAGTAATAGTACCTGTTGTCATTTCCCTGACTGCACTGAGATGCACTATGGCTGATAGCTACTGCCTCATCAGCAGCATCTATCGGGGCTTTTATCACCGCAGAACCTGGCTAGTCTATGTATATGAGGTTCACCACCCCAGAAACAATACCTAGGTAGTCCCTGAATGTTCAAGCTTCACTTGTCGTATCTTTCAAATGATGGCTTAGGCTAGGTAAACTAGACTAAAGCCATTGCACCTCTTTCAAACCAAGGGCAAAAATTTTGCCAACTCCATCACGTTCTGTAAAACAGCAACTAGACCTGATGCTATGATATTAGGAATTCTTAAATCATTAGGGCGAGTACTGCATTTTGGATTTAAAAATATAATTTTTCTATGCTTTAATATGTTAGTATACTACCTACTTTTTGAGATAGCTACAAGGACTTTAATCCCATTTATAGTTCTCAATCAGATTTAGCTAAGTTTATGGAATGTTTTCAAACTAATATTAGGCACTAAGGCAAGGCCCAGGGACCCTACATTAGGTTAGGTTAAGGGTAGTTGGTTAATAGGTTAGTTGCGAACAAAACGAATACCTATCAGAAGCTTAAAAAGCACATTTCAAACACAGGAAAATCAAATAATGCTTTAAAGTAAAATTTTACTAATGCGTTCTTCAACCTGTCATCATATCAACCTCTCCATACCAAGAATACAGTAGTACCTAGTATATCACTACTACCTTTGGTTGCCGTGATGCCTAAGCTATGTAGGCTTTCTTTTGTTGAAAACTATACACAGTCAACAAAATAGCTATTCTAGCAACATTTCTTATCAAAATTCAGGCCGGTTCAACAAGAATTCATTAAACAAACCAATAACCTTCAATATGTCTCCTACATAATAACTTCTGAGGCCCGAGGGGTAAACGACAAGAACATATCCCAAACCCACACGTCGGACCGGTGTTGCCAGATGGTTGTTCGCACCGTCGCAGTATAATTTCTGAACATTTCCCAACAAAATTTCTGGATATTTCTAAAAATTTCTGAAGATTCTCATTTTTATTTTACAGTAATTATACAAAAGATCATACAAAATTTTAATTGTACATGAATAGTGATTAACATTTCTAAACTAATAACAATTTTTTTCAATAATTACTTTTTGCTAGTAAAAGAAAAAACCGCCTTTCGTCCATCAAATTATAATTTTCATAAAAAAATAGAACTTTAAACATGAAAACAAACAGACAAACAAACAAACAAACCTAAAATATTTGTTGACTTACAGTTCTTCCTCACTGTCAGGATTATCAGTGACTGTACTTTCCTTTTTGTACATGGAGTGAGGAAGACACAATAAATTTAACATCATAACAGACAGGTTAGGAAATATTCGGTTTCCATCACCAGATTTCGCTCTTTGAACAGCAAGCCTAAACTTTGTAGGAGTTTCAAACTCTTCAAAAAGAAGTTCACGGTTTCTTAAAAGGCGCCATTAACAGTGTCTATATCCTGTGCAAGGATCTCATCTACCAGACTAGGGAATGATGACATAAGGGGAGCAAGGGAGGGCAATGATTTGGCTTTGACAACTTTGGGGTCTAATGCTTCTGTTCAAAAATAACATAATTGAAGGGAAACCTTTTTCTAATTTGTGTTGCACCTTCAATATAAAATTTCAGGCAGCTCTGTCGGAACTCATGAATTATTTGAGTTGGAATGTCACGCTGTTTTGATAGAAGCATTCCAACTTTTGCACCTAAATGTTAGAAGACAGGGGTTTGAATTTATGGGGGTCATTTAGTGCAGCCTTGCTCAGTGATGCCTTTTCTAAATAATTTTCATCTAAATAGCATTCAACTAAAGTTTTGAACTATACAGAAACTGACTTTCGCATTACATGAATCTGTGTATTCTCTGAGTGCATTAGCTTATTTAAAGAACTGAATATTGGTAAAACCAAGACCACCGAGATAGATCTATCTCGGTGGTCTTGGGTAAAACAGTCCAAAAACCTTAGATATGGTTTGGTTAGTGGATTCTTTAGTCTTTGTAGTATGTTTTCACAAGCATGCAATCGTTCTGAGAATGCAGCTTCAGTGAAGTACAAAGTCAGTGCATCATATTGCTCTAAAAGTCGAGATACAACCATACGTAACGATAACCAACGGGTTTGACTCGGATGCAAATGCTTGTGTGGCTTCACATTAACAAAATCCTGAAACTCTTATAAAGACCCAATTCGCTTAATTGGGGCTGCACTGAAAGTAGCTGAAAACATCACATGCTAAGTCATCAATATTTCTAGGCAGCATTAAGCATGCATGAGGCACATAATGCAAATGGGTGACAAATACATTTCATGATAAATAGATCCTTTGTCATTCTTGAAATGTGAATTATGCGCCCCTTACATTGCATTTGCGACATCAGCACCAAAACCTATCATATTATGCTTATAGTCAATTTGGTTGTCTAAAAAAACTGACTATATTGTTATACAATGCCATTGCGGTTGCATCCTGCAATGGAATGGGCCCAAGAAAACAATTCTTTACTTCATCTTTTAGAAATGTACGTGCTACCATACATAAATGCTTCCTGCATCCCTTATCGGTACTTTCATCTACTATTAGAAAAATTTTTTTACTTCTGTATATGGGCTAATAATTGGTTACAACTATCTTTCCCGGTTACATTGTTGAGCAATGACGTTAATTTAGTTCTACTACATTTAATTTGCTTCTATATTTCTGAATCTTTACATATTACTTGGATTAGCTGAGGCATTTGCTCTGCTACTCTAATGGGAAGATCATGTTCACATATAAATGATGCGAGTCTAATTTCACCTTCCTTTACATCATTAGTCATACTTTTTTTGCCACTAACAGTCGGCATATCAAAAACAGAAATTCAAGCTTTGCCATCGCTGAGCAATTCTGAATATGTTTCTTGCCCATTGCGCGCTTTCTTATATCTAATTTACCAGCATTTAAAGAGAGATGAACATTACAAGCACAAAAAAAAAAATATGAAGACCCTTTAGAACTCGATTTCACCCATCCTTGAAATTCAGGCTCAACTTCCCATGCAAGACTGTATAATTGATGGTACTTCTTCTTTTTGGTGGCATTACCACTTTGCTTGCACGCATCTCCCGATCTTTTAGAACTGATACTGCCACGATCTTTGGCACTTGGCCCTGCTCCTTTCGATTCTTTTGAACTCATGTCTCAGGACTGATGAAAGAAAATGTTAGATTTTTAAATACTAACAGATTACTGACGCGTTACTGGATACTGGAGCCTAATTTCCTTAATGCAGCATAGCTTACAATAGGTTTAACACAAATTATTTTGATGGAGTTAAGCTACCAGAAATTGTGGATTGAAGATCGCAACACGAACATGGGAAAATGCATAATAGATTTAAATACA
>NC_061096.1:33512815-33532815 GCF_015104395.2 Macrobrachium nipponense
GCGGAGTAAGATAATTGACAAAAATGTTGTTGTGGTCCTTTGCGATGAACAAATCTTGGAGGTGAACCTAGACTCACCTTTTCACGAACAGCTCGATCTTGTCTCGTGGATCCAGTTTCCTGATGTATGATGAACAGACGCCCTCATGCAATGGCCCTTTGCCGCCTGGAAAAAGCATTTGTACAATAATGAAATATAATACATGTGATTAAATATAAGTGATAAATAAGATAATTAGCCTTCAGGAATTAAGGTTAATTTTTTTTATTTCATACACTGGAAGATAAAGAATATGTATATTCTTTTTTTTTATTCAAATATGACTCAGAGGATACAAGCCATCTGAACCTCCTTTTCATCATCGTCTAATCTAATTCGGGACAATATAGAAGACGGTTGTTATTTGACCGAAGACATCTAAACTTTCGTATTCAGTTTTCCTACCCCTGGTCGCATAGATGAGGCTGGCAACTGTGAGAGTCAGTCTCCCTTCTTCGAAATCTGGCGAGGAACTCACTGAGTAGAGACGTGGCTGCAAGATGGGGAGGCGGCACAACAGGAGGCCTGCGTCCAACTTTACGCTCGAGAACTCATTCAGAACCTCCAGCAAGTTAGGATACTTCTCTTTCCTCCACCCGTGATACACATTGACGTCCTGAAAACCATTTAATAATAATACAGGGAGTCCCTAGTTAATGACGAACTCATTTAATGGCGCCTGTCTAGCGCCATAAAATTGGCGGTTTATGGCGCCATAACGGGCTGGGTTTCGGTTATCGGCGACATAACATATCTGACTGAGGCACCATTCACTGAAACTTGGCGCCATAAGCATCATAAATCACTGAGTTTCGGTTAATGGCTGTTTTTGCTAATCAGCACCCTGCCGAGAACGGAACCCCACTGAAAACCGGAGACTGCCTGTAATAACAAATAATAATAATAATGATAATAATAATATGCTTGGTGCCAACAGAGGCTAATTCTTTTTAGCATAAGTGAGCGACACACTAGATCCGAAACATTCTGACTCCTTAGATCACATCAAACAGGGAATGATCAGTCTCTCATTAAATAACACTGTCTTGGCTCACACACAGTCCTTTGCTTAAAACAAAACATAGGAATAATGGTACCTGTGAAGAAAGCAGCATTCAGTAACGGTGAATGAACATACCCTGACCTAACTGAAGCACAACATACCGTGGCTAAATGGTTCAGCTGAGATCGCTGCTTATTGTTGGTCGCCACTGAAGCCATCAATTTCAGTAGCTCTTGGGACGGAGGCGATGTGATGTCCAGGTATCTCTCCAGAAGGGTTCGGGTGCTGGCCACAGGCAGGATCGGATGAGGTACCCACGAGTCTTCTCAAGAAAATATTTATTAGAATGCATTCCTCTTTCAAAAATCTTCATGGTATTATTCAATTGTATTATGGTGAAACCTATGAACAGCTACTATCTGTTTAACATTCCCACCAAAACTCAAACACTGTGGACAGCTAATTATAAATTTTACGGCGTCATAAAACTGCACCTATAAAGGAAACTATAACTGTAATATCCTTTCAAAAGAAATCTTACAGAAATACCACAATCATGAAAGAATCAGAAGACCATTTCCAACGTCAAAAGAGAATTTGCTAATAAGCGACTTTTTTTTTTTTTATCCATTTCACGTCTCTCGAGAGGCCTACCTTCTCTTTGAGTGAGGATCTGGACACTCTTAGCTGGGTCTGGGCAGTTCACTAGTTTCTGAAGGATACCGTGGACCATGAGCTGACTGTTCGAAGGTAAAATGCCAATGTGGTCTCCTGCCACGTACTGCAAAGAGGGCTTGCTGCCTATGTTGACGGTCAGTTTGTGATACCACCTGATGAACATAAGAAAGTGAGGACGATATAGTACTTTTACTTTTCAGTACTTACTCAATTACTAAAGAATATCTGCTTACGAGCATGGTAAGTTATTAAAAACACCTAATAATGGGAAATGATGTTTAAGTAACCGAATTCAGCCGAGCCCCAAGTAGTCCCCATTGGACTGACGTTTTTACCAAAAAACTAATCATCAGTAATCAAGTCTACTAAATGAGTAAGCTTTTGAAGTAAGGCGACTGGATCTTTTGATTCGGCACATTCGATTTAGTTACAATTGACTTCACTGATCTCTAAAATTGTAATCAAAATTGAAATCCTGATCTCGAGAAAAACTCTACACAACTAGACAGGCTTTTTTTTTTTATCTATTCATGAACACCAAATCCTTTAGTACTATTTGGAGTCTACTCAAAACAAACATACCGGTAAATTCACACTTTAGGAAAGCCTGCAAAGCAATTTCATCATCTTGCCAATAAATGAAATTAAATTTTCTCGTCTTGAAAGATGAGGCAACACATATTTTGATAAGCTGCAGCAGACGAAAGTAAACTATACGCGATTTCCCAAAAAATACCCTAAAGAAATCACTGCATACTATTATTTTACTTTACAAAGCGATAATAGAAAGAAAGTGACAAGCAAAACATAACAGCAGATCATGTCAACAGACGGAGTTCAAGGATAACACCTAATGTCTTGATTTAAGCTTTAATCATTCCCGCTATCTTCTTGGTCATCAATTGCGACTCACTGGTGATTGCATTAGACTCAAATCGACTCAAACGGGGATGGAAGTTCCTTCCTTTCAATGCCAAGGAAGTAAGAGTAACCTCTCAAACACTGGCAATCATTATTTTTCAGGTTCCAGCGCATATTCGACTCTACTGACTAAGCCAATAAAAGCTACACATATTTAACTACATACGTAAGTTTTTTTTTTTTATGAAAATGTCTTTTATTATGTGAAGTTTGGATAAACATAAAAAAATCTGTTGATTATGTCCTTACTGATTTTATCTTAGATTTTTAACTTGAAAATCAGGAGAGATAGGTAGAAAAATCCCTTGAAAAATTCAGCATTCATTTTCCTCTCACCGAGTTCAGGAGTAAGTAGATGAGAGAAAGATCCTCAGAAGGACACTTGTAAGAGAGAGAGAGAGAGAGAGAGAGAGAGAGAGAGAGAGAGAGACTTACTTGTTTCCGCCTTCGTAAAGGGATTCACTTCTCACAACCGTACAAGTTTCGATATTTTTCTTGTGAACTGCCGAAAGTCCTGAAATAGTTTGGTATTTTTAATCATCCTAATTCTGGCAAGATTCTTGGATTCTTGCCAAAAGTGACTTTAAACAAGTCCATAATAGCTTTAAGCATTATTATTGCTCTCCTCTTGATGACTGCTTTTAAATATGACCCTATATATTACTCTTCTTCAGAAAGGACACTTTCCAAAGTATTTTATGGCCGAGTGGAAACAATACTACTGTAGAGGCATCTTCACCGTTCCAGTGGTAAACGGTTGTTCCGTTCCAGTGGTAAACAAACAACCGTTTAAAAGGAAATTTTGACACAGTGCTGGAGTCTATTATTTTAACTTTTTCAATGTTTAACTCTCAAACATATATAAAGGATGTTATATGTCTTGAATTTTAAATAAAAAGTGGGAAATTGATAAATTAAAACATGCAAGGAAGGAAAAGATTGAGAAGAAATCGGGTAACATGTAACAACGAATATACCATATGAATAATAATAATAATAATAATAATATTAAAAACAACAATATGAAGGTAGGAGATCCTCTCTCAAACATGTTTTGTTAAAGAGACAGATAGCATCAGTGGAGTTCATATTATATATGTTCTTTTTATTTCTTCTTACTTTCTTATCATCACGGCTAATATTTGCTAATAAGTGGCCGATGTTCATCTTCTGGATAAGGAAATGGCTTCTGAAAAATCAATTTATTCATATGGTAGTTAAAAGTGGCGTGTAATAGCCGTAGAGTTTGCCGTCGGGGAAATCGGTGACCTTCCGGATACTACCCTTCCAGTCCCCAACGTCCGCACGCGACGACCAGTGCGAGGATCTACATCTGGAACACGGCTTCACTCAGGGACTTGATCCCCTGATTCAGCCAATGAGAACTGAGCTCTCACAAGACAGTACCAGAACAAGCCCACCCTTCCTTAAGAATGAACCGATGATACGGTTGGAAACATTGGAATTCCGCTACGCCCTTTGGAAAACGACGAGGAATATTCTACACACGAGAATACAACAAATCCTGATTTCCAGACTCTGCATTTCGCGAACTCTACGGCGATTACTCGCCACTTCTAATTACCCAATGAATAAATTAATGTTTTTAGACGCTCTTTCATTATCCAGAATATGAACATCGGCCAGTTACTAGCAAATATCAGCCCTGATGAGAAAAAAATAAGAAGAAGAACTGAAAAGAACTGATGCTGTCATTCTCTTTAACATCAGCATCATCATAAGAATAATAAATCAGGCAGATTTGAATTAAAATTTAGATATTAGATTGAATAACCTCACGTGAATGTGATATTTGTATTCATCAAGACGGTATTTTTACTGCTTCACTTAGGGGTTAGGGTACATACATGAATACACAAAAGAAAGATACTGAATTTGGTGTACTCTCATAGCGCATTTACTGCGTGCAGTGGACTCACTCTATTTTTATTCCTTCAAAATTCTTGAGCCATCCGCAATAATTATTTACTAACTGATGTAGCTGAGTGGTATCCCATTATACCATGCACTGTCCAGTGTTCGTAACTCAGCATATATTACTCTAAGATTTATGAATTTCACTACAATGGACACTGAGAGTCCTTTTACTTCGCATCACAGAAAATGGTAATACTGTTAAGGAAAACTGTCCTAAATTGTGTGGCATAATTTGTGATACCGATCATTTCCACCATTAGTATTTACCATTCTGAGTGACCTTTGCTTAATATCCACTCTTCTGAAGACTTTTGTTAAACTAATTTGAATGACGCACAACTGTGCTTATCTGGCAGATTGGTCCCATTAGCCTGAACTGGTAAATTCTTTCGAATTGCAGAGGCCGTTGGGTTAGAATACCCAAATGCCCTTTTCTAGCTCCGGCCCAGAGAATGTATTGGAAAGGAAAAGGAAGGGCGAAGGGTTGGGCTTAACCAAGAAGGAAGAGAATCCTGTATCTATGGAGGAAGTTTTAGTCCTGTCAGTTAAAGGAAGACAAATTTTAAATCCGGAAAGCAAAAGGAAGAAGATAATTTTAAGGTTTACATTAGAAGAAAGATCCATGCAATCCAAGGACTGCCGAATTTCATGGAAAAGATGTGGCGTGACTGGTTTTACAGGGTTGCCTGATAGAAGAAGTTCAAAATAAAAAGCGAATTTTTGATATGTTTGGCATAAATAAGGAGTATCAAGACTGGTGGCCAATCAGGAAGAAAGTGGCAAGGGGCTGCTGGGCACATTGCTGCGATATAGCTGAAGTCTTTGTATTGTTCTCTTATGTCTGTTGGGTTCATTATGAAATTCAATGTAATCAGATCGATAAGATAAGAAATTGAAGAGTGACTTTATAAATTATACCATCAGACAAAACAAATGTTCTTAGGTAAAAAGAAAAGAAAAGTCACAGGTCATAAAAATGTTTACAAGTTAAGTGTCAGGACCAGGACTGGTTTTATGAGCTCTTGTCCCAAATACTTTCCGTTTCCATCTGAGAAGGGAGGTCTTCGAGGGTGCTACAGTCCAATAGGCGTCTAGCAAAGGTTCAGCATTACTAGATTCAACACTCGCACTTGTCTTAGTGTTGCAGCTTTTCTTGTACATTATTTTGATTTCATATTCAACTTGACATCATAGTTACAACTATAGCGCCATATTTCATTTCAATTTATCTGTTTAGTAATTATTTCAAACTTCCCTTAACGTTAGGTGGGGCTATTAAAACCAGCACTTAGAAAATATATCTATTTGGACAATTCTGTTGACATCTGATTGTAATGTATACATGTAAAATATAAACATGGTGGGTGCAATCCCAATGAACTCCTTCTACCAGTCAAAAATATCTTAAAATTATCTTATTTTCCGATATAAAGAAGCCATTACAAATGAGATGTGCAGTGAGAGGAGAGACATAGAGGAACACATACTAAAAGTCGAGGATTAATATGTTAACAGGTAAAACTAAAGTGAGCCACCCAACTGAAGGAGGCAAAAGGGAGTAACTAGAAGTTAGAAAAGGATTGGAAAATTAGGAATGAGTGGACCACTTACATCTCTTACGTAAGTGTTACTCTTATAAGCCTCTGTGATATCTGTGTAGATACAAAAATACAAGTAGCCATAGGGGCAAATATACAACTCTCTTTTCATTAAAGCTATTGGAGCAACCAGACTCTTTATGTCTCAGAAAAAGATGTTGCATTCTACAAGCAGTGGGTGAATTCTTCACCACCCAATTTCAAATGAACAGGTTACACAAACGACTTTATTCCCTAAATGGTACTGCTAGGGTTTGATTACTTGTGGAAGTAACCATATTTAGTGAAATGACTCAAACTTAAGAATTACCAATGCAGAAAGGTTCGACTTCATAGTCGATTTCGTAATGATTTCAGGAAAAACGTGTTGGAATAAATTCACCGTAAAAATATCTATGATTCTAGATACATGAAATACACGTACATCTATGATATACGTGTATATATATGTATATGTATACATATATATATATATATATATATATATATATATATATATATATATATAGAAACTAGAGTATGTGCATGAATACATAATGAGAAATATATACAAAAGCTACGTGAATGTTTGATATTACAGGAAGGCAGGTACACCCAATTCTCTACCATCTTCAGCTTTTCCTCGAAAATTCACTTCTTACCTTTTGCAAACGGGACTTGCCCATTTTGATCGGCAAGTCTGACTTGCTTGCTACTAGTGATCTGACTTGCAACATAAATATCAGGGGTTGTGTAATCTACCTGGAAGCGACCACAGCAGACCTGGAAGGATAAAGTGAAAAGACAATAAAAAATTTTCCGAGGAATATGAAATATTACTTTTAAATTTTCACTCATTTCTGGGGTCCTTTACATTGTGCTCCGAATTAGGCTCACACAATGAATTCAGGGTTATTTCTATATAGATATTTATGGAAGGATAAAACATCTGCTCATTCGAAAATCAGATCCTTTTGCGACTTTCACAAAAGGATCTGATATGTTAATTTGAAAATCAAAATCAAAATGAACAGCTTTTACCTCCAAAAGCTGATTCGCCCACGCATTGAAGGTCTCTTGCTGATTTTCCGTTTCGTCTCCGCAGGTCAACTCCAAGATCCTGTCTCCTCCAAGAGTGAACATGAGGTTGTCGATGTATTTACCAAAGGAGCAGTAGTACTTGTAGTTAGTTGACCCAAGAGCAAACACAGCAAAGCTATCGGAAGAATACCACCGGGTTGGGTAAATTATATAATCGAGCAATATCTTTCACATAACAGTTTTGTAGAAATGTTTCTTCCAGATGAGCTACACGACACTGGACAATGCATGAAGCCTCGATGGCGCTAAAAATAAAGCAAAATGAGACAGTCCTCCAAAAGTATGTCAAAAAAAAAAAAAAAAAAAAAAAAAAAAAACTCACGAGACGTCTGTCGCTGGATCGAGATGTTTGAAGAGGCTGTTCGTGCTCTTGGCCAGGTTACAGTTGCTCTTGTAGAGGCTGGAGGAGCTCAGGTAATAACTGGGCACAATCCCGTCCAAGTGGGGCCCATCCTTGCTTTCGGAATCCTTCCGACGACGCAACTTCCTGACGAGGCGATGGAAGAAGCCACTGTTCTTCTTGCTCAGGAGCTTTTTCTCAATTGGGAGGCCGCTGTCGGAACTGGTGCTCGCGCTGATGCCATTGCTGTGGGAGCGGATTTCACCCGTCAGAATCACGGGTAATGAGATAATTAAATGCTTTAACATTATACACACACACACACACACACACACACACATACATATATATATGTTATATATATATTATATATATATATATATATATATATGTATATATATATAATATAATATATATATATATAGATATATATATATATATATATATATAAGGATTTCACACCGATCAGAATTCACGGATAACGAAATAATTAAATGATTCTTTTTATAACATTTTATATATATATATATAATATTATATATATATATATTATATATATATATATAGATTTCACCGATCAGAATTCACGGATAATGAGATAATTAAATACTTTATCAAATTATTATTAATATACGTATATACTTTCATATTCACACAATCCTTTCAATCTCAATTAAAATGATTATACTTACACTTTGACATCCTCGTAATCATCCCAGAAAGGTAACCTGAAATAAAAGGAAGAGAATAAATAGTCAATTCATGATCTTAGCATCCTTTAAAGATTCAACAGAAAACGATGCAAAGAAAGACGTATTACATGATTATTGTCAGGCTACTCTGGTAAAACCAGTCTACCAACACAATGATGAAATTGCTTGGCAAATACTACTCACATATTCTCGTCTGAGCCGTTGGCATTACTCCTCTCTCGAAGTTCGTACAAACTCTTTGCGAATTCCTGCAGCCATAAATAAGTAAGTCTTCTCATATAAATGCAATTTTATAGTATCAAAAGATGTATAAACATTGAAGTTTGCTTTGTTGGAAATTTTTTTTGGTGAATGTTACAGAGAGAGAGACTTACTTTTCCATTCTGGGGTGGTTCGCCGACGCCAGTTGTAGAAGCCAATATGACCACCAAGGTTTCGTTGTGCAGTTTGCTGACGTCATAGTCGTCCATGCAGGCGACCTGATAAAAGATCCCGTTCTCTTTAGGTCGTCTATTGATAAGGAGCTCTAACGCACTCAAATAAATCACTTACAGAATCTTTATGGTTGATTAATTCTATATGTTTGTTTGTTTGTTTGTATGGTGTTTTTACGTTGCCTGGAACCAGTGGTTATTCAGCAACGGGACCAACGGCTTTACGTGACTTCCGAACCACGTCGAGAGTGAACTTCCATCACCAGAAATAAACATCTCTGACCCCTCAATGGAATGACCGAGAATCGAACTCGCGGCCACCGAGGTGACAGGCAAAGACCATACCAACCACGCCAATGAGGCGCTGATTAATGCTATATGATGCACTGCACAACTGAAGTTATCATTCCACCTCTCCACTTCTTCAACTTACCTCGGGGTTGAACCTGTGGCTGAAGATGCCGTAAAGGGTGTCGGCATATCCTTGGGACTTTCCCGTCTCGGAGGCGTAGATGATGGCGATGCGAACTCTCTTGGCCAGGGCAGCAGCATAAAGGGTAGTGGAGAAAACAACCGCCCTGGCAAATAATGAGAAAATATGTAAATCTGTACTCATCCATGACTCACAGTTATGTCTATTTGCGGCTCAGTGATAAAAACTACCACTTCGTCAGCGAGAGACCTACGATAGGACCAATTTCTCAAAAAATCCTTCGTGCTTATGCTGACCTTAGCAATGGACTAATTAATTAACTAGTGGTTAGTCAATTGTGTTGGGTAGCTCGCAGAGTGAACGTCTTAAGGGTTAGGTATCCTATCCCCAACCCCCAACCGCCAACCCCACCCCCCAAAAAAAAAATTCTTACAAAGAACCAGGAGGTTTGCACCCTCTGGAGCCATCAAGTAAAAGGCTGTAAACAGTACTTGAAAAAGTATCCATTTCAATATCTTCAGATCAAGAGTATAGAAAAGTACATCATAAACATAACACGGTATCCCTCAGACAGTGCAATTGAAAAAAAACTACTTATCATGCTTAAGAGTCCAAAGACATTATGCTTAAGAGTACTGAAACTTTTGGTCATCCAATCTCCAACTTACAGGGCCGCTTTCTTGAACTTGCCGATGGCCCCTGAGCCATCGTGAGACGACTCCCCACTCAGCATCTTTTCCTGCCTCTCGTTCGCTATCCACGCCGGGATCTGGTACTCGTACCCGGGTTTCATGTAATAGAGCGACATCTCCTGGTGGAACACGGGCGTGAGAGAGCCCGAGATTGGCGGGACTACCCAAGCCCAGTCGGCTGGACAGCCGCCTCGTTGCCGATATTCGTTGCTGTGGAACTGCATGAAGGTCTCCGCAGCCGTGTGATGGTCGACGATGGTCACCTCCTGCTCCTGTTATTAATATTAGAGGATTAAGTAACTTTAAATATACCAGTAAACTGCAAAAGGAGAAAAGATACCTATGAGAATTGGTATAAGTAATATTTCCCCTGAGGTGTCACAGATCCATAAACGTCAAAAGTCTCTGGGGACAATGTTCCTGATGTAAAAAAAAAAAAAAAAAAAGAATTACTGCCGATGTTAGATCGACAGGCTTTGTCATGGTATATATATAAAAAAAGTCAGTTTTTCTGGGTGTCACGTAAAAACTACCTTCTAGAGAAAAGTTTTCATGATTTTCATCGTCTTTTGTGAAGCAACTTTGTAGTGTAGAGAAACTTTGTTAATGAATTTAAGACAAAGATGTCATGTAATGTCATGAAACATCTTGGAGAATTGTTTTGGGATAACACTAAATCACTGATACACACAAACAGAGCTTTTTGCCCTCACTCTTATATAGTACTGTACTGTTTGTCTTCATAACTTAAGGACCTCTCTTGTTGATTGTATTATTGGTGCTTATTGTCCCAAATATCGTGCCAAATTTTGAATATTTATTACAATGTAATGGATTTGATGACGAATCTTTCTCACTTGTCATTTCATCAAATATTTGCCAATTTCTTGATCTGCAACTTTCTTTAGTATATCAAAAATCTACAAGTTTATTGCCGGTTGAGGACGGATCTTGATTCTAAACCTCTACGACTAAATGTGCTAAGATGTCCGCCTTCTGAGGCTGATACTGTTTTCACTTCCTTACCTTGAAAGAGTGTAAGACAGCTATGTTAAGTTCCAGGGTCGCCTTGTCCTTCCAGAGGCTCATTGGAGATTTGGTGTCGAGGCCGAGCTTCTCTCCCAATACCTGTGGAACAATGAGTTGAGCTGAATATAAAATTTAGGCCAAGGGCCAAGCACTGGGACCTATGAAGTCATTCAGCGCTGAAATGGAAATTGACAGTAAAAGGTTTGAAAGGTGTAATAGGAGGAAAACCTCAAAGCAGTTGCAGTATGAATCAAGTGTTAGGAGAGGGTGTAAAGTACGATAAAGAGAATATGAAAGGAAGTACAGTAAAAGGAACGAAAGTGCTTGCAGCTAGGGGCCAAAGGCACGCTTCAAAGAACCTTAAGTAATGCCTACAGCGCACCACATGCCTGTGGAATAATAAATCATTTCTGCAATAAAAAAAAGTAACACTTGTTCTGGTGAAAAAAATGAGATGGGTTGGTCACTTCATGGGGGATGAATACAGGAAGTGTGCAAAATCTAATGTTGCATTAATGGTAATACAAATATTTTGCGGATTCATCTGCACTTATGAGGGGAAACCAGTCCCTCAATTTTTCAAAACCGGTTTTGTTTTGGATGTACGAAATGTCAGTTAAGGAGTGGAAAAAGAAATTTATACTAGAAACCTAGCCCTGGAATCTGAGGGATTATTCAGCGCGAAATGTCGGTTTTGTCCACATGTAGAGTGAGTGCTGTCTCATGCATTTCGTTTGCGCCCTTTTGGATATGAAACCGAATGTAAATGATCATGTTTCAGAAAGTTTTACCCCAGATGCTTTCTTGCGAAGGACATCCTCCCATCAGACCAGTCAAATCTCCCCTCTCTCACTATTTGTGTTAAGCAATAATTGTCATGATTCTATGCCTGATAGTTTCGTCGAGGAAAACAGCGAAACAAAGTGATTTCACATTCCTTTTAGCCCACCTGCAACAAGACTACTGATTACGGAAGAAACACTTTTACTACAAGATTAACAGACCCTGGATTTGCAAACTCGGTCCAAAAGTAACATCTCCCTGAATGAAAAATAACATTGAACTGTGATTCGTGAATTTCCATAATTACCGACAACATGTTATATCGCTGGACATCGCAGAGGTCCCTGGTGGCGATCTCGGAGGCCATGTACCACCCGTTGAAGGGCGCCGCCGTGTACTGGATTCCTCCGCAGTCCAGCATCATGGAGGCAACTGCCGGAATTGCGAACCACTTCAGATTCAGCTCCTCGAACCAATCATACCTATAACAAAACGACAGGTTTCAAATGTTGTGAGTATATATATATATATGTATATATATATATATATATATATATATATATATATATATATATATATATATATATATATATATATATATATATACGTGAGTCTGATCACATCACCGTGATTCAAATATACGCATTAAGCGAAAAATGTCCTTTAATATTTAATTTGCTCTACCTCAGAATATACTTTCATATATGTTAACTGAAGGGGAATTTTTAGTTGATAATAATTTCGTCGGCTCCAGGCGCAAACCTAGGAACTAAGAAATCAGGAAGTACAGTAACGCGCCTTTAACCACACAACTACCACGAGAGGATATAAGTTGTAGTTTAATGCGTGTGTGTATATTTATATATATATATATATATATATATATATATATATATATATATATATATATATATATACACTTATATTTCAAAATCGATCTGTTTCCTCTCTCGGGAGATGACTCCAGAGAGAGAAAGAGAGAGAAAAAAACAGCACAACAGTCACGGTCACATTCACACTTTAAATGTTGGATGTGGATGAACCCACTATGCAGTATGTACTCAAAGTCTATCCTACATCGACGACGTGATGAAGCCATCTAAAAAAACGAGACCATCTTTACACCTGTGCACACTTCTTAATACTCCGGCCTTTTTCATTCTTCAACCTGTGTTCTTTCACCTAAGTCTTGGGAACTACTCATCTTAAAAGCTTCAAATTTTCCCCTCTCATTCAAGCCACATTTCACACTTGTAAAGGATATTTACTACGACTTATTCATTCATTCATTCCATTTTTTGCGTCCATCAACACTTCTCTGTTCTCCCCAACCTTTTTCTAACATCCTGCTGCTCTCTTGGATTAATTATCCTAAAGATAAAGCTCTTCCCTCTATGACATTGACAGAAACATTCATTTCCTCATGTCTCTGACTTTCACACTTACCCACATTACCTCACTCTTGCTAACATTCACTTTCAACTTTCTCCTCTTACAAACACTTTCCACCTTTTCCTAGTCTCTGTGGTTTCTCTCCACTATCATCATCATTTTAAAGATATCTTCCTCCAACTCTTGTACCCATGTATACACACACAACACACACACACACACACACACACACATACACACACATACCCATGGCTGAAACGAGCTCCTGATCTGGTTCTGTTTGTTTTTACTTGCCATTTTCGTACAGCCAACAAACAACATATCTGAACTTTGTTATCATACTCACTCTGGGTGCTTGAATTTCACCATGAGAACCTTTTCCTGCGGGATTTCGAACCATTCCGGTTCACCTGTACGTGTTGACACCACAAAGGGAAGGACGTCGAAGCGACCACCACTGCCCTTCCAGCCCATCTTCTGGCACATCTGAATCGTGAAGAAGAAGAAGAAGAAGAAGACAAACGATGAGGAAGATGTGATCTGCATCAGCGGAATTCAGTGCTACTGTATTATATTCAGACATGCCATTTAGACAATCGTATTCGTAATGAGTGCCACTTCGATCTGATGAGAGCTAAAGCGCTTTTGGATCACTTATAGTTTTGTGATACTGACGTAGAAATATGCAGGAAAATGAATGACACCGGAAAACTATAGATAAATGAACTGTGAGACTACATTCACTATTATTTTACCATGATGCTTATATTCATTACATTATCGTTTACCCTTCTGTTATGAATATCACTGATGTCATGTATAATAAATGCACCTCCTACGTACTATGTGTTATATTTCCCTATTTCATTATGAATATGGCAATGATCCGAGGACATGGTAACATTTGTATTTTTCCCGCCTCTGTCTACTTGTATCTTCTTCCCAGCTGGTTCCCATTTTTTATATGGGGTCGCCGTTTCGGATGAACCGTTTCCATCTATTTCTATCCTGCGCTTCTGCCTCGTCAATTCCCTTGTCACGTAAGTCTCCTCTCACACAGTCCTTCCATCTCTTTCTTGGTATCCCTCTTCTTCTTCTTCCGTGAACCTCCATCCCCATGGTATGTCTCCCAGCGTGGTCCTCATCTCTCCTCAAAAGGTGTCCATACCATCTCAGCCTCCCCTCCTACACTTTCTTTGATATTTCCACCAGCTTAGTCGACCGCCCTATGTAGTCATTTCTGATCCTATCCCCATCTACTTGCATATACTACTCTAACGAACCTACTTGCTTCTGCAATGTTTCCTTCCTCCCTTCAAGAGAAACGGTCACACGAAGTAGTAAGCCCTATTATGGCTCAATAAGGAGCCCCCAACAAAAACTTTGACACCTGTCGCGCAACTTCTGGAGATGGAGGGCATTCAATTCTTAAAGTTTTTAATGTTGCTCGTGTAACAGAGGCGAAAAAACTACAGAAGAAGCCGAATTTACTCCCTTTGTAAAGTAAGAAAAGTTATACGAGCCAGGAAAACAGAAACGGGAAAACATTCTAAACCCTGGCAGTAGAAGGAACGAAGCAGTCACGCAGCCATGTCATCAGAGGTTAGTCGGTTTCTTGTAACAAACGCCTTTGCAAAACTGTGACGCTGAAGAGCCTCAATGCGAGTAACACTGGGTCACAATGATGTTCGAGAGCCACAGAAGTGGGTTAGTGAGTGCAAGAGTTATATAAAGCTTTCTTAAAAGTACGCAGAAGGAAAAAAGGTTTGAAAGTCTTCCCAGAGTTCAAGTTTGGCGTAAGGCCGCGATAAGCATTCATACTCCTCGAGACGGGCGATATACTACAGCGGCCAAGTTATCCTCATTCCACTGACCATGAATCTCGGGCAGGGGTTCCCAAACTGCGGGTCATGACCCCCAAAAGGGGTCATGAGCCTTTTTCTGGGGGTCATGGAGGATCCAAGATTTTGATTTGCTTGTATCAAAATACAAGTACAGCCTTCTCATTAAAATACACGATTAAATCAGTCCTTGTTAATAAACATTAATAAGCATTTTTGTTTGTTGTTATTGCTCTCTCTGCTGTGATTAATCTTTAATTTAATGTTTAAAATGTATCTGCGCCATTGGGAATGAGTACATTTTCAGAAGGCTTATAAAGGTGGGGGTCATGGTAGGTTTGGTATTATTAGAAAGGGGGTCACGTACTGGAAAAGCTTGGGAACCACTGAATTCTAGGGAATTCTGATATATGAAATTAAATTCTTCGGCAGCATGTAGTCAGTGTGTGTGTGTGTGTGTGTGTGTATCTTCAAGTAACAAAAGTAGAAATGGAAACAGATAACTGAGGGGAACACGAGTAATTTTTACTATAACTGACATCGTCTTTGGCAGAACCGACCTTGGTGAAGTCCTTGAAGGCGGGATCGCCAATGACAGTGCCATCGGGCTGCTCGTACCCGGCGAAGGCGATCAGCTGCTGATTCCAGACGCGAAAGTCTCTCTGGCCGGTCCTCCGTTGAGGGAACACGGTGATCGTCGATCTGATTCGACAAGTACAAGTAAATGAAAGAGAATGATACACAAAAATCAAATGACAAGACTTAAATTCCACTCTTTACCCTCGAAGTGTATTCTTTACAAACATACAAACGAATGAGCGAGACGTACCGAATGTTGCCCTCATTTGTTGCGTAGTCAAGGTGTTCCAGAATCAATTCAAACATCTCCCTTCCCGTTTTGACGTTTCTTCCGTCAATCACCTGAAAGGTATTGCTTAGTCAAAAGCAGTTCAATTACAAGAGCTACGATGTGAGCGTAAGCTATTATCTTTTTCTTGATAACATTAAGATTAGCTTCAATAATATCACTTGTATAAATAATAATAAGGATAATAAGGAGAACTGAGAAGATTCTGTATAAAATGAATGCCACTGAAACAGCTATAATAATAATAATAATAATAATAATAATATTAATAATAATAATAATAATAATAATAATAATAATAATAAGGATGCTGATGATGAGGTATCAAACAACGATACACGAAGAAACACCGAAGAAGTAACAGAGAGGACGGAATGGGTAGAAAAGATTAGATAATGGATGGAGCCAGATACAAAGAGAACAAAGATCCTCTCCATGAAAGCCTACAACACCAAGAAATTAAGGGAGAAAACAAGTGAGGTCAATGAAATAGTGAGCATAATACACACCACCAGTATCACAGAAACAAATAACTTGGCATATGCAGGAGCAAGATTAGTAGCAGAACTGATGGGGATTCGAATACCAACACCACCAGCACAATCAACCCAACAGAAACCAAAACAGCAACCACCTTGGAAAAGGCGCCTAAAAACAAGGGAGGAACTCAACGAGAAATACAAAGTACAAGAGAGGGGACTAAACAACACAATAGAAGATGTAAAACAGAGGCTTAAGGCCAAAGCACATAAGATCCAACGGTACATGAACAGGACTAAGGGATACCAAAAGAACAAACTATTCGGAACCAACCAGAAAAGACTATACAGCCAACTAAGAGGGGAAGACAACCACCAAGAAATTCCTGAATCCGAACCAAGTAAGAGACTCTGGGAAAACATATGGAGCAATCCGGTATCACACAACAAACATGCAACATGGCTCCAGGAAGTCAAGGAAGAAGAAACAGGGAGAATAAAACAAAGATTCACAGACATCACGACAGACACAGTCAGACACCAACTAAAGAAAATGCCAAACTGGAAAGCCCCAGGTCCTGATGAAGTCCATGGATACTGGCTCAAAAACTTCAAGGCCCTACACCCACGAATAGCAGAACAACTCCAGCATTGTATCTCAAATCACCATGCACCCAAATGGATGACCACAGAAAGAACATCCTTAGTACAAAAAGACAAGAGTAAGGGAAATATAGCCAGTAACTACAGGCCTATCACCTTCCTACCAATAATGTGGAAGTTACTAACAGGTATCATCAGTGAAAGGCTATACAACTACCTAGAGGAGACAAACACCATCCTCCACCAACAGAAAGGCTGCAGAAGGAAGTGTAGGGGCACAAAAGACCAGCTCATGATAGACAAAATGGTAATGAAGAACAGTAGGAGAAGGAAAACCAACCTAAGCATGGCATGGATAGACTATAAGAAAGCCTTCGACATGATACCACACACATGGCTAATAGAATGCCTGAAAATATATGGGACAGACGAAAACACCATCAGCTTCCTCAAAAATACATTGCGCAACTGGAATACAATACTTAAAGCTCTGGAATAAGACTAGCAGAGGTTAATATCAGGAGGGGGATCTTCCAGGGCGACTCACTGTCCCCACTGCTCTTTGCAGTAGCCATGATTCCCATGACAAAAGTACTACAGAAGATGGATACCGGGTACCAACTCAAGAAAAGAGGCAACAGAATCAACCATCTGATGTTCATGGACGACATCAAGCATTATGGTAAGAGCATCAAGGAAATAGATACCCTAATCCAGACTGTACGGATTGTATCTGGGGACATCAGGATAGAGTTTGGAATAGAAAAATGCGCCTTAGTCAACATACAAATGGGCAAAGTAACGAGAACTGAAGGGATAAAGCTACCAGATGGGAGCAACATCAAACACATAGATAAGACTGGATACAAATACCTGGGAATAATGGAAGGAAGGGATATAAAACACCAAGAGATGAAGGACACGATCAAGAAAGAATATATGCAGAGACTCAAGGCGATACTCAAGTCAAAACTCAACGCCGGAAATATGATAAAAGCCATAAACACATGGGCAGTGCCAGTAATCAGATACAGCGCAGGAATAGTGGAATGGACGAAGGTAGAACTCCGCAGCATAGATCAGAAAACCAGGAAACATATGACAATACACAAAGCACTACACCCAAGAGCAAATACGGACAGACTATACATAACACGAAAGGAAGGAGGGAGAGGACTACTAAGTATAGAGGACTGCGTCAACATCAAGAACAGAGCACTGGGGCAATATCTGAAAACCAGTGAAGACGAGTGGCTAAAGAGTGCATGGGAAGAAGGACTAATAAAAGTAGACGAAGACCCACAAATATACAGAGACATGAGAATGACAAACAGAACAGAGGACTGGCACAACAAACCAATGCACGGACAATACATGAGACAGACTAAAGAACTAGCCAGCAATGACACATGGCAATGGCTACAGAGGGGAGAGCTAAAGAAGGAAACTGAAGGAATGATAACAGCGGCACAAGATCAGGCCCTAAGAACCAGATATGTTCAAAGAACGATAGACGGAAATAACATCTCTCCCATATGTAGGAAGTGCAATACGAAAAATGAAACCATAAACCACATAGCAAGCGAATGCCCGGCATGATTCAGTGGCAAAAGCCCTCCACTGGAGCCTGTGCAAGAAACATCAGCTACCTTGCAGTAATAAGTGGTACGAGCACCAACCTGAGGGAGTGATAGAAAACGATCAGGCAAAGATCCGCTGGGACTATGGTATCAGAACAGATAGGGTGATACGTGCAAATAGACCAGACGTGACGTTGACTGACAAAATCAAGAAGAAAGTATCACTCATTGATGTCGCAATACCATGGGACACCAGAGTTGAAGAGAAAGAGAGGGAAAAAATGGATAAATATCAAGATCTGAAAATAGAAATAAGAAGGATATGGGATATGCCAGTGGAAATCGTACCCATAATCATAGGAGCACTAGGCACGATCCCAAGATCCCTGAAAAGGAATATAGAAAAACTAGAGACTAAAGTAGCTCCAGGACTCATGCAGAAGAATGTGATCCTAGAAACGGCGCACATAGTAAGAAAAGTGATGGACTCCTAAGGAGGCAGGATGCAACCCGGAACCCCACACTATAAATACCACCCAGTCGAATTGGAGGACTGTGATAAAGCAAAAAAAAAAAAAATAAAATAAAAAAAATAATACATTTTCATTAAAAGTAATGGCTACTTCAGCAGCGTTACACTTGTAGAGATTCTTCTCTATTTTCCGAATAGCGGCTTTTTTTCCGTTCTACTTAAACAGGCAAGTAGAGCGCCTATTGAGGTCATGATCAAATAGTGTCAAAATAGGTGTATATATTTGAATTTTACAGATAAACTATGATACCATAGTCATCAAAGTCATTAACGATTTTCTCTCTCTCTCTCTCTCTCTCTCTCTTTCTTGAAGCGGTGTCCGTCCTCCTTATATTTGGGGGATGTTTGGCAGCTCCAGACGAAAGCTCGCTTCAAGAGAGAGAGAGAGAGAGAGAGAGAGAGAGAGAGAGAGAGAGAGAGAGAGAGAGAAAATCGTTAATGACTTTGATGACTGTGATATCATAGCTTATCTGTAAAATTCAAATATGTACACCGATTTTGAGCCTGTATTTGATCATGACCATTATAGGCGCTCTACTAGCCTGTTTAAGTAGCACGGAAAAAGCCGCTATTCGGAAAATAGAGAAGAATCTCTACAAGTGTTACGCTGCTGAAGAAGCCATTACTTTTAATAAAGTATGCTTGAGAGAGGGTCTGCTTCCTAAGTACAATAATAATAATAATAATAATAATAATAATAATAATAATAATAATAATAATAATAATAATAACGTAGTCTGCCTGTTCATCATTTAAAGATTTCTTTAGATTGTAGATTCCTTTCCTCAAACCATGTATTTTTACTTATTAATCATGCAACAGTTCTTGATAGCATGCAAGTCTATGTTTAACCAAACTTTTTTATAATTTGCCTACCCACTTCCGTATCTAAGCACGAGACCATTTACAAATGTAAACAAAAATCAATTTTAACCCAATACATATACGTATATACATATATATCATTACATATATCTTTGACTGCCTCACTTACATGCAGTTTGTTCCATGTGATTCGGCCGAT
>NC_061096.1:33537815-33540315 GCF_015104395.2 Macrobrachium nipponense
ATAGCTATTATAATATATATATATCATAATATTAATATATATCTATATATATGTATATTCAATATATATATATATCATATATATATGTTACATTATAAATACTATATATATAAGCTATTATATATATATATATATAGTATCTATATTAACATATATACCTATCTACACTTTATCTCTCATATCAATATATATATATGTATATATATATCTATATCTATATCATCTTATATATATCCCTCCACTATATATAATTATATCTATATATATCTATATATGCTATATAGTTATATCTATCTATCTATATCGATATATAGCTACTCTCTATACTATTATATTCTTCTCTATATATATCTCTATCATCTTCTATATGTCTTATCATATATATATCTATCTATATATTAATATATCCAAGGATTCCAGGAGAAGATATCAAAACAGCATTCAGCAGGGTCCAACAAACACATCAAAAAGGGCCATATTTATTAGCAAGAGACGTTTCGCACATTAAATACCGGGACATCCCGGCACTTGAATTTATAAACCTTCATGAGATCCAACATTGTTTATAAATTCAAGTGCCCGGGATGTCCCGATATTTATGTTGGATCAAGCCGTAGGTTACTGCAGATGAGATACTGTAGCCATGCGGGATACAGTTTCAGAACGGGTCAAAAATTAAGCAAACCAGAATTTTCTAATATAAAGAATCATGCCTCCATATGCAAAATTGAAATAAATAAAAAGCACTTCTCTATTATTGGTGGAACAAGCCATAGCAATTACCTAACTACCCTTGAGTCCTTATACATCAAACGGCTTGTTCCTTCTTTGAATTCTAACGTTTCCGCTTCTCCTCTTTATCTTGCATAACTGAAGTCGTAGGTTGGTGTCAAGTTTTGGTCATTCGTTCTTCTCCTTCTCCTTTGGATGGTTTGGTGAGAACTGGTTCCTTTTTTACTATGTACCTTTTAATTTGTATTAATTTTAATTTTTGTATAATACTTTTTTTTTCTTAACTTAATCTTTTTATATAGAAAATTATGTTTTTTTAAACTTTAACGTATTTTATGTTGTTCTTACAGATTTTGAAGATTGCACATAGATAATGTGCGAAACGTCTCTTGCTAATAAATATGGCCCTTTTTGATGTGTTTGTTGGACCCTGGCTGAATGCTATATATATATATATATATATATATATATATATATATATATATATATATATATATATATATATATATATATATATAATATATATATATATATATATATATATATATATATATATATATATATATATATATACACACACACAAAAGTGACTCCAAACGCTGGACTGAGGCAGCAACATGAACGAAAGGCGGAAGTTTGACAACATCTCCTGCAAGAATGTCACAGCATCCTTTGGTAAAACAATCGCGTCGACAGCGAAAATCAGGCGGCTTACCGTGCGCTGTCAAGACCTTGCTGAGGTGTAGGAGGAGGAGGAGACCAGATTGTTGCAGAAGACAAAATAACCCCACAAGGCACTTTCAGTCGTCCAAGACGTGTAAAGGACCTGGACTGATCAGAAACGCGGCAGCCACCATCTTTTATATTCAAACGCTCAGCCTCTCACCCTGGGAGAGACGACGCATCCCGTCCCCTGCTGGCTCGTCCTCTTCCTCCTCCTCCTCCTCCTACTCCTCCTCTTCCTCCTCCCCGTCCTAAATGACTATACAGGTAGTAGCTGGAGAGAGAATTGGCCGTGGTTGGCCGTGGCGGTGGGGGAGGGGGGGTGGGGGGGTGGGGTCAGTTGTGAAGAACTGCGAAATGCATATGAGAACGAACAATATGACGCTCCGTTTACAGCTTACAAAATGCACCAGTAATGTGTACCTGGCGACCCAAACATGTGCGTGCGTACAAAAACAAACGCAAACTCACACAAACACACACTTTATAAATACACACACACACACACACACACACACACACACACACACATATATATATATATATATATATATATATATATATATATAATATATATATAAACACAATGTATACACAATGTGTGTATGCCATTTTATGAAGCAGAAATTTCTCCAAATTTTCATTCAGAGAAGAAAATTTAATAAGAATTGAAAACGTGGGATTTGACCGTTCAGACCCCACCCAGAACAAAACTTAAATCATTCACATTGAACTACAGAATATTAGCACTAGTCAAATGAAAACTAACTACAAATCAAAAGGAATGCACGAAAAATATGTTAAATCCAGAACGACGAAATTGGACCTTGAAGGTGAAAACCAGTAACATTCCAAAATTGGTCGTACATAAAACCCATTTGGTTATTATAAACGTCAAATGTAATCAACAGGTATATCACAATCCCTAAAACTAAGGTCTGGACATTAAGAAGTGAGAGACTAAATAAAATCTACCATTAATAAAACAATGTATACACAATAATATTCCATATCCTTCCTAGCGCAGTGACAAAAACTTAAATGC
>NC_061096.1:33545315-33570315 GCF_015104395.2 Macrobrachium nipponense
AAGTAATATTTATTCGGACGACTGTAATTAACCCCCAGAGGCCAGTACTAAACACAGCGAAATCCATTGGACGCCCCAATCCCTAGTGGATGTCGTATCCGCGGTTACGTTTCTTGTAGGGTAATTTTAAAGAATAGTTCCGCACGGACTACAAGGAACGTAACCGCGGATACGACATCCACTAGGGATTGGGGCGTCCAATGGATTTCGCCGTGTTTAGTACTGGCCTCTGGGGGTTAATTACAGTCGTCCGAATAAATATTACTTTAAATTCTTGTTCAGTAAGTTAAATAACGTAGGAAAACGTCAACTGCCATAGTCTACTTTACCGCGGAAAGAGGACTTAGAATTACCATTAATTAAAACCGAAGACTTTAGAACTCTTAACAAAGCAACTGATAAAAGACACGAAACACCAGTCTCATGTGGTTCATCGCAAATTGAAGAACCGACCCTTGGGACTCCTGAATTAAAAGTCATAAATCAATTCACTTCGATTGTGGTCGAGTAGTTAAAGCAAAGGTTAGCCTCTCCCCATCAAAAGATGTCTCGTGCGCGCGTTCGAATCCTAACGCGGGAATCAAGGAAATTTCTTGGAGTGATTATGCCTAATCATTCTCCAAAAGTTGCTAAATAGAATAAATAAAAAAAAACCAAGCCGAGCGTGAGGAAAACCACGCCCTTGTATCCTTTATTCTTCTTTTTCCATTTGCGAAAGAACCGAGCACCATTTATCCTCGTTTTTCATGCAGCTTCGCCTATTATTGGTCGGTGATGAACGGGCGCCGGGTATAATTTCCTTCGCATTGAAAACAATGGCCGGCGTTGCCGTGGAATCGCTGGTGGGAAAAGGCTCCTTTACGTATCAAACACCCTCCTTTAAAAGATCATATCTTGTACCTGCTTGCAAAGGACAATGTTTGGCGCCACGCACTGACGCTCAAGCCTTGAAGAGTTTGCGACTAATTCTGTATCTTGAAGAAAAGTGGTATTGTTCTCTCTGTTTCCTTTTGTTCTTTAAGATTCACGCGACCTCGGGTGTTACAGCAATGCTAATTACCAATGCATGATAACAGGACCGTTAGTAAATCGATTGTTTTTGAGAATTTCTTTTTTATTCTGCATATTTTTTCCAGTACGACCGCACTTCACACTCTGATTCATATTGTCTCCTTCCCGAAAATGAATAAGGAATAAGATACAATACGGCATTCTGTCATGTTTTAGGGACTAATATTAGGAATACTACCAGGATGCTTCTTGGTTTCACCAACGCCAGGCAGACTTTAAAAAAAACAACTAGAGAATGCGCCGAAGTTTCTTCAGCGCAATCGAGTTTTCTGTACAACGTATAATGCTGTGATGTATGACCGGCAGCGTTTCAGTAGCTCACCAGATAAGGAAAAGAGGTCTGTTGGATGTGACGTCATGACGTCATGACGTCGACCCTGGTGGTCCGAGGCTGGCGAGGGCTACTCACTCTCAAGGGTCCTTCCCGTAAATCACTTGGACATGAGTTTCTTTGGTGGTTCAATTGTTTTATTTTGGAACTGGACCATAAAACTCACTATATGGCATAATGAGGTAGCGTGCCATACATACATCGTGGTTCCTTTATTGTCTCTCGGTGGTCTCCTTTCGTCCCATGTTTCCGGAAAGTGCTGCCAGATGTACGATACATGGCTAACTTTAACCTTAGATAAAAAAAAAAAAAAAAAAAATGTAACCTACGGACGTTAGAAGGTTGCAATTTGGTATGTTTGATGTCTGGAGGGTGATTATAAAAAATACTAATTTGCACCCCTGTACTCTCGCTAGTTTTTTTAGATCTGAGGACGGACGGACAGACAAAGCCGGCACAAGTTTTACAGAGAACTAAAAACGGAAATGTCAAAGAAGAGATACAGAAGAAAGAAGTGAAATTCAGGATTTAATGCAAAAGAAACTCGCCTTCCGTTTCTTATTTATTCGTCAACTTTTATTCACTTACCTACTTATTATCTATTCGTCTGATGGTTATTTTAATATATATGTTACAAAATAAAGTTCCTGGTAATATGTATTCACCGGTAGTCCTTTTCATCTGTTTCTTTGAGCTTTCCTTTCCTAATAATAATAATAATAACAATAATAATAACAATTTACACGTCCTTAAAAAACTTGATGCTAATGCTGACGAGAATACTGAAACACGACTAGAGAAGACTCTATACGAATTAAATGCTGTAGAAACAGCTGCTGTTTTCAATAATAATAATAATAATAATAATAATAATAATAATAATAATAATAATAAAACCCTCAATCCCTCGATTTCCGGTTAGTTTTGGACACGTATATGTAACTATACTATCACAGCTTCAACAGACAATCGCTAAACCTCAAATCTGCCTCAATGTGGTCTGCCATTGGTGGGTTAGAATCGCGCTTGGGAAGGTTCCCGTTTCATAATCTCCACGTTTTCGGGGGTACAGTACTACGCTAGAGGTTGCGAATCCGGGGGTACAGTAATACGTCGAGAAGTCAAGAGGTTTTTCTTATTAATATGAAAAAGGAAAATAGATACACAAGGCCGCCACGAGTAGTTGATTTAAATACAGTAGCATTTACACTCATCCACGTACCTATTAGGCTCGACCGTCTCCCACAGAAAGCTCACTTTGTCATTCGTGAAACTGATCAATTTGCTAAGAACAACATAACATTTTCTTTGTCAACCCTTAAATTTACTTTTCTATGTCAATTTCCTTAGAAAATATCTCCCACAAAAAATTCCCTTTGCCATTCGTGGAACTTACTTTTCTATGTCAATTTCCTGCAAATAATATCTCCCCTAGAACATTCCCTTTGCCATTCATGCAAATTACTTTTCTAAATAAATTTCCTATGAATAATAAATTCCTAGAAAATTCCCTTTGCCATCCTTGGAACTTACTTTTCTATATCAATGTCCTAGGAATAATATCTCCCCTAGAAAATTCACTTTGTCCGTGATGAAAGTAAATTACCTATATCAACAGCCATTCTCGTACAGCGGCTTTGAGACAAATAGTCAAAGAAACCGCTCCACCGTTGAGATGTCACGTACGGCAGTTTTGCGTACAAGGATAACTTAATGACTGCAATTTAAGTCAGATGCCTAAAACTGTTGCTCAAAACAACCCTCCTAGTCCATTACCGCCCCCCACCCTGCAATTATGTGTTTAGCCCTTGAAAAGTCAGGCTCGTATTTTGTGATTTTGCAATCTAGGAAGACTAAGACAAGAAAAGTATAACTTCTTTCTTCGTACTTTCATTTTTGACATTCCGCTGAACGCTGAGGTCTCTTCGTTCGTCAGGAAGCTTTTCAACGCAAAAAAGTGAAATAGCTTCTTTAAAATACTTATAAGATTAATTATCAATCTGGGGGTGGGGGGAGGCGGAACTGGGTCTAAAACTTGAATACCTTCCAAGAATGACTGTTTAGTGGCGAGTAAAATAAAAGCATTCATAAGAATATTATAATAAAAGACAAACTACATCCAACAAGCGCAACGAAATACAGCAGCTGTGGCGACTACTCTCCCATTACCCTACTCTCTAGAGGAAGTATGCAATTCCATTTCTTTGAAGTTTCTCGGCCTTATCAAAAGCGTCTGGCAATTACTCAATATTTACGCGAGAGAGAGGGAATTTTTCTTGGAGTCAAACGGCGAAGTGACCTTGTGACTGACTTGCGAGGAATGACGCCAACGGAAAAAGGAAGGCCGGTTATTGGATCTTTTCTACTGATATCACTGACGCTGCGCACCAACCTCTGGACTTCCTTTGGGGCTTGTCTTCCGGAAAATTGCACAAAGATACATTCACAGATAAGATATGAGTTGAAGGAGTCAAAATTCCTGCTCTTAAGTTAAGCATATCTTAGTTTGACCAGACCACTGAGCTGATTAACATTGGCCCGAAGAATGAGATATTTTCTACGTGGCTAAGAACCAATTGGTCACCTAGCAACGGGACCTACAGCTTAGTGTGCGATCCGAACCACATTATATCGAGAAATTAAAATTTATCACCAGAAATAAATACCTCTGATTCCACGTTGGCCGAGCAGAGAATCGAACTTCGAATTGGTAGTCGAGCGCGAATACCACTCGTCCAACGAGGAATTATTTAAGTCCTGCTCTAAAGCACAGAAACAGATGGAGGATTTGAAGAAGAATCGACATTTCCAAACGCTCCAGTTTAGAGCTTGCAATACAAACAACCAGCGGCAAATTCAATTCAGAAAACAGAGAAAAATGTCCACCAACCCACCAACCCCCCAAGTGAAAAGGGGAACAGCAGAAACGCCTAAAGCGTTCTCCGTCTGGCCTTAGCGCTGACCCATACTGAAAATAAACAGACAACACAATGTATCACACCACGGAAGGTCCTGTATTAAATAAAATAAAACCTGAACGAAATAATAATGCCGGTTATTTGGCCGATGCTTTCCTTACTGCATTCCCTTCAGCGCCTTAAGAGTCTAGGAGAGTCCACGAGACTAAAGAAAGTCACGTCCGCCATTTTGCTCGTGCTGACGTAAAGGGCAACAAGACCTTGGCAATGCCGGCCGCCATTTTATTTTTTCCCCTAGGATTTTTCCCTCTTCTATTTTTTTTCTTTCGATGGTTAGATATACAGATTGTTAGGTATTCCCAAAACATGGGTGTATAAATAGGTGTACTTTTCAGAGTGCAAGTTGTCGCTGGAACAATGCTTCCCCAGAAAAAAAAAAGGTGGATACAATCTCCTTGATGGTGAAAGCTAAAAGGGGAACTTGATCTGCAAAAACAAAGGTTGTACCAGATATCTGTTTCCGCCCATTTCTTTTCCGAGTGCATGTGGTTCATTACTTTTTCGCCTCTTCGGTTGGCTTTCGAGAACCCAAACAACTTAGATATGCTGAAACTTTAGGTACCGATAGGAGCCTTCCTTGACTTGACTCTCTCTCTCTCTCTCTCTGTATAAAGAATCCATCACATTATGAAACTAGTCACGGGAAGCAGGGAGGTAGTTAATTACGACTATAATAATGATTTACGCCAGGGGTTTTTAACATTGGGTCTCCATACCCCTTGGGGGTACGAGACCCACATGCGGGTGGTATGGAACTTGATATCTGAATATTCGTATATATTTGATTTTAATGTGTCAATGTGTACATGGGTACATTTTGAAAATAAATAACTATATAAAAATTATAAATGGTTTTGATGTTCTTGTTTTATGTTCTATTCCTAGCTATTCATACGTAAAGTATGTATTAAATTTAGATACGCATTACTAAAGTATGTATTGAAATAAGTGTATTAAATTGTATTGTTAACACACAAGACTTGAGCGGGTATGGAACCATATTGGGCAATCCATTAGGGGTCTAGTGTCATCAAAAGGTTAAGAACCCCTGATTCCTGATTTATATACACATTGGTGACGATTGCAAATTTGTCCAATCAGCAGTCGTACTTTAAAGGGTTTTTCATAAAAAACTTGGCGTGGTGGAATAGTGCATAGCTCATACCAGCCTTCTGGTGTCATCCATATGCGTGTTTGCACATTTCAAATAATAAAAATAGCACTACCATTCGCTTTCTTTGAGCTGTAGTCCTACCCTTACCGATTCTGCCTTAAGTTGAAACGATAACATCCGCCAAATCACCTCCAAATATATTAAATATATCTGATGGAGCTTCTCTCCATCCATCCATAGCTATGTCATAGATGGCACTTTCTCTTAAAAAGGACTTTCTCTTGATCTTGAAAAGCATCTCATTTCCCTCAGTCCTGGGATCTGTTCATTGTCCTCAAGGGATCTGATGTCCTGAGCGCCGACTTTTGGTCTTACTTCTTCAACAGGACACAAGATTTCCGCAAAAACTAAAAGGAATAATATCGTTTATGGAAGCGACTTCATGTAATAACAGAAACATCATGCTAGCGGGAGAAATGAATGTAAGATAATGCAAAAATAAAAATAAAAGAAAATACAAGTAGAAATAAATAAAAAAAAGTTTCTACGGGTTTAGTCTCTAATTAGTCCAAAAGATTAGAATTAATTCGTAAACACTTAACGTCTTAAAATTATAGCCGATCACGTGATTGCCAAAACATTCCATAAATTCAACCAAATTATATAATATATATATATATATATATATATATATATATATAAAACGCACCGAAGTTTCTTCGGAGCAATCGAGTGTTCTGTACAGCGTACAATGCTGTAAAAAACCATCACCTATGTTGACCAGCAGCAACCCAGTTGCTTACCAGATGCAGCAGAGTGAGGGTACGGCCCATGGCCTCGGAAAGCGCTGCCAGATGCACGATCCATGGCTAAATTTAACCTTAAATAAAATTAAAACTTCTGAGGTTAGAGGGTTGCAATTTGGTATGTTTGATGATTGGATGGTGGATGATCAAAATACCAATTTACAGCCCTCTAGTGTTTTACATCCAAGCACGGACGGGCAGACAAAGCTGGCACAGTTTTTTTTTTTTTTTTTTTTTTTTTTACAGAAAACTAAAATGGAACGACCTGATCATTTTCTTTTTAGCCATCCCAATCCTGACAAGTGAATATAAAAAATCACAAATTACTGGATCATATAAAATACGTCTCGACTGTGATCAATCTTATACGGCTTCCAGAGCAAATCTCTGATCTCAGAGAATAAGTCAACATTAACATTCCCTACAAGAAACATTTAAGAGCACTGAAAGAGATTAATTAGCCTGTGTCAGCGGTTACGTAATGTCGACCTCAAGATTTTTCAAGTTTACTGACCTGCATATATATATATATATATATATATATATATATATATATATATATATATATATATATATATATATATATATATATATATTTATATATATATATATATATATATATATATATATATATATATATATATATATATATATATATTATATATATTTATATATAAAACCAAGGTGCACGCAGGTGAAAACCAAGGGATGCATCAAATCAGGCGTTGACCAAGGAAACAGGCCAGTCTACACATTTCTTTATTCCGACGTTTCGTAATAACATTTATTACATCTTCTGGGAATCTGTCTATTAATTATTATGGTAAAATTATAAAACAATCTTAAATCTACTAAAAAAAATTTTAAAACCCGTAAAACGACTAAAATTGACTAGTGCTTCAAATATACCACCAAACAAAAGAGAGAGGGAGAGAGAGAAAGAGAGAGACGAGAATGAGAGAGAGCGAGAGAGAGAGAGAGAGAGAGAGAGAGAGACTATAATTATTTCTTGAGTTTCTGAGTAGTTTACCCACAGCAAACAGTCAGAAATCTCAACTCACACAAAGCTGTCTATAAGAAAAATAAGCAGAACACACATGTACACTATGTATAAGAACACCTCAGGGCAAGATTGCGTTGTTCAAGGGCAGGAGATATATATACGATATATATATATATATATATATATATATATATATATATATATATACATAACACATATATATATATATTATATATTTATATGTATATATATATATATATATATATATATATATATATATATATATATATATACACACACACACACAACGCGGAAGGGCTTTCCATTCCTGGAAAATAAACGAACCAGGCGCGAAATCAAATTAAAATTTCTTATTGGTGGCAGCAGATGGCCCAACGCATTTGTCCTGATAAGGTCCGTGTTCGTGACACACGACGTTCACGCTCCGTGTTGAGTTTCCTGATGACATCACCTAAGCTTGCCTCACAGAGCTTTCCAAATGTACTAATGACGTTTGGACATGCGACAGAGCGCTCTCTCTATCTCTCTCATTCGGTTTGCGTGCTGGCAAGAGGTCAACGAGGAGAGATCCATCAGGTCTTCCTGTCAACGTTTTCTTTGTTCATTATTATTATTATTATTATTATTTTTTTTTTGCTCTATCACAGTCCTCCAATTCGACTGGGTGGTATTTATAGTGTGGGGTTCCGGGTTGCATCCTGCCTCCTTAGGAGTCCATCACTTTTCTTACTATGTGCGCCGTTTCTAGGATCATACTCTTCTGCATGAGTCCTGGAGCTACTTCAGCCTCTAGTTTTTCTAGATTCCTTTTCAGGGATCTTGGGATCGTGCCAAGTGCTCCTATGATTATGGGTACGATTTCCACTGGCATATCCCATATCCTTCTTATTTCTATTTTCAGATCTTGATACTTATCCATTTTTCCCCTCTCTTTCTCTTCAATTCTGGTGTCCCATGGTATTGCGACATCAATGAGTGATACTTTCTTCTTGACTTTGTCAATCAACGTCACGTCTGGTCTGTTTGCACGTATCACCCTATCCGTTCTGATACCATAGTCCCAGAGGATCTTTGCCTGATCGTTTTCTATCACTCCCTCAGGTTGGTGCTCGTACCACTTATTACTGCAAGGGCTGATGTTTCTTGCACAGGCTCCAGTGGAGGGCTTTTGCCACTGAATCATGCCTCTTTTTGTACTGGTTCTGTGCAAGTCTGGCTGGGCATTCGCTTGCTATGTGGTTTATGGTTTCATTTTTCGTATTGCACTTCCTACATATGGGAGAGATGTTATTTCCGTCTATCGTTTTTTGAACATATCTGGTTCTTAGGGCCTGATCTTGTGCCGCTGTTATCATTCCTTCAGTTTCCTTCTTTAGCTCTCCCCTCTGTAGCCATTGCCATGTGTCATCGCTGGCTAGTTCTTTAGTCTGTCTCATGTATTGTCCGTGCATTGGTTTGTTGTGCCAGTCCTCTGTTCTGTCTGTCATTCTCCTGTCTCTGTATATTTCTGGGTCTTCGTCTACTTTTATTAGACCTTCTTCCCATGCACAATCTTTAGCCACTCGTCTTCACTGGTTTTCAGATATTGCCCAGTGCTCTTTGTTCTCGATGTTGACGCAGTCCTCTATACTTAGTAGTCCTCTCCCTCCTTCCTTTCGTGTTATGTATAGTCTGTCCGTATTTGCTCTTGGGTGTAGTGCTTTGTGTATTGTCATATGTTTCCTGGTTTTCTTATCTATGCTGCGGAGTTCTGCCTTCGTCCATTCCACTATTCCTGCGCTGTATCTGATTACTGGCACTGCCCATGTGTTTATGGCTTTTATCATATTTCCGGCGTTGAGTTTTGACTTGAGTATCGCCTTGAGTCTCTGCATATATTCTTTCCTGATCGTGTCCTTCATCTCTTGGTGTTTTATATCCCCTCCTTCCATTATTCCCAGGTATTTGTATCCTGTCTCATCTATGTGTTTGATGTTGCTCCCATCTGGTAGCTTTATCCCTTCAGTTCTCGTTACTTTGCCCATTTGTATGTTGACTAAGGCGCATTTTTCTATTCCAAACTCCATCCTGATGTCCCCAGATACAATCCTTACAGTCTGGATTAGGGTATCTATTTCCTTGATGCTCTTACCATACAGCTTGATGTCGTCCATGAACATCAGATGGTTGATTCTTTGCCTCTTTTCTTGAGTTGGTACCCAGCATCCATCTTCTGTAGTACATTTGTCGTAGGAATCATGGCTACTACGAAGAGTAGTGGGGACAGTGAGTCGCCCTGGAAGATCCCTCTCCTGATATTAACCTTTACTAGTCTTATTCCAGAGCTTGTAAGTATTGTATTCCAGTTGCGCATTGTATTTTTGAGGAAGCTGATGGTGTTTTCGTCTGTCCCATATATTTTCAGGCATTCTATTATCCATGTGTGTGGTATCATGTCGAAGGCTTTCTTATAGTCTATCCATGCCATGCTTAGGTTGGTTTTCCTTCTCCTACTGTTCTTCATTACCATTTTGTCTATCATGAGCTGGTCTTTTGTGCCCCTACACTTCCTTCTGCAGCCTTTCTGTTGGTGGGGGATGGTGTTTGTCTCCTCTAGGTAGTTGTATAGCCTTTCACTGATGATACCTGTTAGTAACTTCCACATTATTGGTAGGCAGGTGATAGGCCTGTAGTTACTGGCTATATTTCCCTTACTCTTGTCTTTTTGTACTAAGGATGTTCTTCCTGTGGTCATCCATTTGGGTGCATGGTGATTTGAGATACAATGCTGGAGTTGTTCTGCTATTCGTGGGTGTAGGGCTTGAAGTTTTTTGAGCCAGTATCCATGGGACTTCAATCGGGACCTGGGGCTTTCCAGTTGGGCATTTTCTTTAGTTGGTGTCTGACTGTGTCTGTCGTGATCTCTGTGAATCTTTGTTTTATTCTCCCTGTTTCTTCTTCCTTGACTTCCTGGAGCCATGTTACATGTTTGTTGTGTGATACCGGATTGCTTCATATGTTTTCCCAGAGTCTCTTACTTGGTTCGGCTTCAGGGATTTCTGGGTGGTTGTCTTCCCCTCTTAGTTGGCTGTATAGTCTTTTCTGGTTGGTTCCGAATAGTTTGTTCTGTTAGTATCTCTTATTCCTGTTCATGTACCGTTGGATCTTATGTCCTTTGACCTTAAGCCTCTGTTTTACATCTTCTATTGTGTTGTTTAGTCCCCTCTGCTGTACTTTGTATTTTTCGTTCAGTTCCTCCCTTGTTTTCTTGCTTCTTAGCCTTTTTTCTGCCATCTCTTTCAGTTTACTCAAGTCAGATCTCATCACCATGATTTGCTTTTCCAGGCGCCTTTTCCAAGGAGGTTGCTGTTTTGGTTTTGTTGGGTTGGTTGTACTGGTGGTGTTGGTGTTTTCCAAGGAGGTTGCTGTTTTGGTTTCTGTTGGGTTGGTTGTACTGGTGGTGTTGGTGTTCGAATCCCCATCAGTTCTGCTACTAATCTTGCTCCTGCATATGCCAAGTTATTTGTTTCTGTGATACTGGTGGTGTTTATTATGCCCATTATTTCATTGACCTCACTTGTTTTCTCCCTTAATTTTTTGGTGTTGTAGGCTTTCATGGAGGGGATCTTTGTTCTCTCTGTATCTGGCTCCATCCATTATTATTATTATTATTATTATTATTATTATTATTATTATTATTATTATTATTATTATTATTATTATTATTGCAATACCAAATATCACAATTACTTGGTGTCAACTGCGAGCACTGGAACTTCGTTAGATGAATAGATCAATAAGAATTAGAATTGGGATATAAAATTTAGGGTAAAGGCCAAGCGCTGTATCCTATGCGGTCATGAGTCGAGTCGAATAGAAAATTTAGGCCAAAGGCCAAGCACTGGTACCTATGAGGTCATTCGGCACTGAAATGGAAATTGACAGTAAAAGACTTGAAAGGTGTAACAAGAGGAAAACCTCGCAGTTGCACAATGAATCAAGTGTTAAGAGAGGGTGGAAAGTAAGATGAAGAAAGAGAATATGAAAGGATGTAAAGTAAGAAGAAAGTCGAATAATAAAATGAATCCCTTCAAAAACTCTTTCTTAAGCAGAATTTGGACAGTTAAAATTTCAACAGATAAAATCTGTTAAAATTACCATATTAAATAAATATATTTTTAGTCATTTAGTTTAAAAAAAATAAATAAATAGATAAAACTTTACTGTAGACATTTAAAATAAATTTGTATGAATAAAATTATTTACATATATTATAATATATCTAATAACATTATTTATATGTGTTTTAATAGATCTATATCTGTTAAAAATTTAAAAATCTTGCAAATATTTGAGTCGTCATCTCCTAGAATGTCTTGCATTCTAGCAGATGATCCAAAGTATTTAAGTCTAATATGTGAATACTTAGAGCATTCAATTAACATGTGTTTCACAGTTACTCTGGTTTGACAGGTATCACATTCTGGAGGTGGCTGATTTGACATAAGAAAGCCATGGGTTAACCTAGTGTGCCCATTACGCAGCCTACACAAAGCGACCTCATGGTTTCTCTGCTTCTGTAAAGAATTTTTAAAGGGAATGATAGTGGTCTTTACCACTCTAAGTTTGTTATTTTCAAGTGATAACCATTGGTCTTCCCAGATTTTATCTAAAATAAACCTAAAATATTTTTTGAAGTCCTTATAATATGTTTTGTACATTTTATTTCTATCATTTAGTGCTGCTTCCTTTGCCTTTTTATCTGCATTCCAACATGGCCTGGTGTCCAGCACAAGGATATCTTGATATTTCGAAGGCTTAAAAAAAGGAATATTTTCTTGTATTGCTCTAATAGCGGGGTGATGATGATTAAAAGAATCTATTGCTTGAATAGCACTTTCCGAATCACTATATAGGACAGTTCATGAAACACCAAAGGTCGCACTGATCTACCTTTTCAGTGCAGAGCTTTTTCTGAGCCTCCTGCAAAGGGGTTGAAATAAAGGTGCATCATTCCTATAGCGACGGAAGTGGGTTCCCAAGTCTAAATTTGGCTACGTGCACAATAATGACATCCGCAGTCAAGGTTTTCGAGTTAAGTGGCGAGGCAGAAATTTATGCAGCAGATAAGCGTTGAACATTTTAGTTGAACGTTTGGGATGCATGGCACGTTGACTTCATTGCTCGCATGCAAAATCTCTGCTTGGCGGAAATCCGCTTGCTTGCTTGACTTCGTCCTGTCCTTCGTTTACCTTTCTTCTAAATCTATTCCTGACATTCCTTACACCTTTGTTTTAATGCGCCCAGATTTCGATTAAGATTTGTTGGATTGTGGAAGAGCAGCCTCCACTGGAAGTCGTCCAGTTGGAACTTCTTCAGAAGTTCAAGCGAAGGTGCACGACTGACTTGACTGCCCTAATACTGCTCTCCTGGGATTTGAATGCGTTTTTATCTGTTGACTGTTTTTGTTCGTTTGGAATAAGTGGTGTCTCTCCTTTCTGCATTTCCCTTGACCTCCTCTTATTTCTTCCTAATGAACACCTTAGTATTCTTTGGAAGCTTCGATTTCAAGTCAGTGGCCCCTGTGGGCTTGTTCCATACGAATAGGTTTCATCTTCTGAATAATAATAATAATAATAATAATAATAATAATAATAATAATAATAATAATAATACAGCAGTACCAAAGTAAGTGATATACAGACTCAGTAAAGCGCAGTACAGCTGGAGTTGTAGCCTATGGAATTTTACGGTGAAATATGATTTTGTTTATGGTAGTAAACATAAAGAAGAAATAAAAAAAGGTAAAAGCTATAAAAATAACGGGAAAGATTTGGCTTGGAAGTTTGAGGGATTTTCAGTAAAAGCTGATGATCCAACATAAAATTATATCGAGACTGTAGATTCTGTAACTGACTTAATTAAGATGATTTTGCATCGTATATCCCACAACGACACAGGTCATCATTGTGTGAAATCCAAGAGGCAGCCTTTTATAGCCACTGTCCAGAACAACACGACCTATCTCCGACCTGACAAGAGTATCGTATCAGCCCTATTATTATTATTATTATTATTATTATTATTATTATTATATTATTATTATTATTATTATTATTATTATTTGTCTCTCTCACAGTCCTCCAATTCGACTGGTCGGAATTTATAGTGTGGGGTTCCGGGCTGCCTCCTGCCTCCTTAGGAGTCCATCACTTTTCTTAATATGTGCGCTGTTTCTAGGAGCACACTCTTCTGCATGAGTCCTGGAGCTACTTCAGCCTCTAGTTTTTCTAGATTCCTTTTCAGGGATCTTGGGATCGGGCCTAGTGTTCTTATGATTATGAGTACAATTTCCCACTGGCATATCCCATATCCTTCTTGTTTCTATTTTCAGGTCTTGATACTTATCCTTTTTTTCCTTTTCTTTCACTTCAACTTTGGTGTCCCATGGTATTGCGACATCAATGAGTGATACTTTCTTCTTGATTTTGTCAATTAACGTCGCGTCTGGTCTATTTGCACGTATCACCCTATCTTTTTGATACCATAGTCCCAAAGGATCTTTGCCTGATCGTTTTCTATCACTCTTTCAGGTTGGTGCTCGTATCACTTATCACTGCAAGGTAGCTGGTGTTTCTTGCACGGGCTCCAGTGGAGGGCTTTTGCCTCTGAATCATGCCTCTTTTTGTACTGGTTCTGTGCAAGTGCCGGACTTTCGCTTGCTATGTAGTGTTTATGGTCTCATTATTCATATTGCACTTCCTGCATATGGGAGAGATGTTATTTCCATCTGTTGTTCTTTGAACATATCTGGTTCTTAGGGCCTGATCTTGTGCCGCTGTTATCATTCCTTCAGTTTCCTTCTTGAGCTCTTCCCTCTGTAGCCATTTCTATGTTTCATCGTTGGCTAGTTCTTTAGTCTGTCTCATGTATTGTCCATGCATTGGTTTGTTGTGCCATTGCTCTGTTCTGTTTGTCATTCTCCTGTCTCTGTATATTTCTGGGTCTTCGTCTACTTTTATCAGTCCTTCTTCCCATGCCCTCTTGAGCCACTCGTCTTCACTGGTTTTCAGATATTGCCCCAGTGCTTTGTTCTCGATGTTGACGCAGTCCTCTATGCTTAGTCCCCTCCCTCCTTCCTTTCGTGACATGTATAGTCAGTCTGTATTTGCTCTTGGGTGTAATGTTTTGTGTAGTCATATGTTTCCTAGTTTTCTGGTCTATGCTGTGGAGTTCTGCCTTCGTCCATTCCAGTACTCCTGCGTTGTATCTGATTACTGGTATTGCCCATGTGTTTATGGCTTTTATCATATTTCTGGTGTTGAGTATTGACTTGATTACCGCCTTATGTGTTATTCTTTCCTGATCGTGTCTTTCATCTCTTGGTGTTTTATATCCCCTCCTTCCATTATTCCCAGGTATCTGAATCCAGTCTCATCTATGTGTTTGATGTTGCTCCCATCTGATAGCTTTCTCCCTTCAGTCCTTGTCACTTTGCCCTTTTGTATGTTGACTAGGGCACATTTTTCTATTAGAAAATCCATCCTAATGTCCCCAGATACAATCCTTACAGTCTGGATTAGGGTATCTATTTCCTTGATGCTCTTACCATACAGCTTGATGTCGTCCATGAACATCAGACGGTTAATTCTGTTGCCTCTTTTCTTTTTTCTTGAGTTGGTACCCAGCATCCATCTTCTGCAGTACTTTCGTCATGGGAATCATGGCTACTGCGAGAAGTAGTGGGGACAGTGAGTTGCCCTGGAAGATCCTTTCTCCTGATATTAACCTCTGCTAGTCTTATTTCAGAGCTTGTAAGTATTTTATTCCAGTTGCGCATTGTATTTTTGAGGAAGCTGATGGTGTTTTCGTCTGTCCCATATATTTTCAGGCATTCTATTATCCATGTGTGTGGTATCATGTCGAAGGCTTTTTTATAGTCTATCCATGCCATGATTAGGTTGGTTTTCCTTCTCCTACTGATCTTCATCACCATTTTGTCTATCAGGATCTAGTCCTTTGTGCCCCTACACTTCCTTCTGCAGCCTTTCTGTTGGTGGAGGATGGTGTTTGTATCCTCTAGGTAGTTGTACAGCTTTCACTGTTAATGGTGGTTTGTGATACAATGCTGGAGTTGTTCTGCTATTCGTGGGTGTAGGGCCTTGAAGTTTTTGAGCCAGTATCCATGGACTTCATCGGGACCTGGAGATTTCCAGTTGGGCATTTTCTTTAGTTGGTGTTTGATTGTGTCTGTCGTGATCTCAGTGAATCTTTGTTCTATACTTCCTGTTTCTTCTGCCTTGAATTCCTGGAGCCACGTTGCATGTTTGTTGTGTGATACTGGATTGCTCCATATGTTTTTCCAGTCTCTTACTTGGTTCGGCTTCAGGGATTTCTGGGTGGTTGTCTTCCCCTCTTAGTTGGCTGTATAGTCTTTTCTGGTTGGTTCCGAATAGTTTGTTCTGTTAGTATCTCTTATTCCTGTTCATGTACCGTTGGATCTTATGTGCTTTGGTCTCAAGCCTCTGTTTTACATCTTCTATTGTGTTGTTTAGTCCCCTCTGCTGTACTTTGTATTTCTCGTTCAGTTCCTCCCTTGTTTTCTTGCTTCTTAGCCTTTTTTCTGCCATCTCTTTCAGTTTACTCAAGTCAGATCTTATCACCATGATCTGTTTTTCCAGGCGCCTTTTCCAAAGCAGTTTGGTTTCTGTTGGGTTGGTTGTGCTGGTGGTGTTGGTGTTCGTATCACCATCAGTTCTGCTACTAGTCTTGCTCCATCATATGCCAGGTTATTTGTTTCTGTGATACATTATTATTATTATTATTATTATTATTCAGAAGGTGAACCCTATTCATAAGGAACACCCCACAGGGGCCATTGACTTGAAATTCAAGCTTTCAAAGAATAAGGTGCTCATTAGGAAGTACGAGGAGGTAGAGGGAAATACAGAAAGAAGAGATCTTACTTTTTCAAAACGAATAAAGAAATAAATGAACAAATTTAGGGTAGTAATGCACTGTTCCAAATCCCGACTCTCAAGCACAATCTGATGCTTTTTTACTTCGTAAACTATCTGAGGAGGAGGAGGAGGAGGAGGAGGAGGAGGAGGAGGAGGAGGAGGAGGAGGAGGAGGAGTTATTCTTACGTCCAGCAGAAACGGCTACTACGAGAAACCATCAGTAAAACACAGCCATAAAATTGAGGGACGGCATATTATAATAGGGTCTCATCTCGAGACGTTCCTGTTAATAGTGCGCCTGAACATCAAAAGTGACGGGAAATTCCTATTTTATTCTAATAAGAAACACTGCATCCTCTATACAACAGGTAAATTACTATGCTCATTCCTTTTATAAGATCTGAGACTGCTGAAGGTTACCGACATGTAAAAAGAGAATTAGCTAAAAGTTATTGGGCTTTTCTGGATTTCTGAATACTAATGTCAAGAAGTTACTTAAACGCTCAAGGATTCCTCAATATCAATATGGGGGAAAAAACTCAATTTAAATTTTTTTTTTTCCTATGCAACGTACAACTTATAATCTTCAGGATCATGACGCCAGAAATGACGTGAAATCTAAAATTGAGGCTTGAATCAGTCAGCAAAAAACATAGAGAGCTTTGAAGGGTCTAATCAGCAACTCCCTATCAAAGACAATCAAGCGTGAAGCCATTTTACATCATTAGACCGCTCCAACAAGCAAATGTCGAGACCCTTTACCATAAATGCATTCTTCCTGACCGAGGTAAGTTCCAACAATCTTGGGGAAGATCCTGCAAGCGACTGGAGAGACGCACCAAATGGAACTCTAACCAGACTCTAGACCTTCCCCGAACAAAACCGGGACGCCATATCTTAAAAACTAACCATAGAATAGTCTTGGAAATAATATCATCATGTTTCCCACACCCAATTACCTTGTTTGCCATTAGGGTATGGTATAAAAATTAGCTGGTGTAATACTAGCATGCACCTCGGGAATTTGCTGACCACAGGTGTAATACTAGCATACACCTCGGGAATTTGCTGACCGCTGGTGTAATACTAGCATGCACCTCGAGAATTTGCTGACCGCTGGTGCAATACTAGCATACATCTCGGGAATTTGCTGACCGCTGGTGCAATACTAGCATGCAACTCGGGAATTTGCTAACTGCTGGTGTTAATAACTAGCATAAGATCTCGGGGAAACTTGGTTGACCGCTTGGTGCAATTAACTAGCATACCACCTCAGGGATTTGCTTGACCGCTTGGTGGGCAATACTAGCATACATCTCTCGAACTTGTTGACCGCTGATGTAATACTAGCATACACCTCGGGAATTTGCTGACCGCTGATGTTAATTACTAGGCATAACACCCTTAGGGAAGTTTGCTGACCACCCTGGTGTTAATACTAGCATACACCTAGGGAATTTGCTGACCGCATGGTGCACTGGGTGGGCGATGCGTGGATATGTTTCAGGTGATTGGCAACCATGTACATCCCTATTGGGGAAAATAGGAAGTCAATTTGACTGTTAAAACCCAGTCAGAAAAAGTGGGGTCAGGTTAATAACGAGTTATCTGCATCATCTTTTTTTTTTTTTATCAATATACAATTTATGAATATTATACATATCTTTCCAATCACAATGGTATGGAAATGAAAATTTGATTGCATTTAATATGATTTCATTTAAACATGATATATATATTATATATATATTATATATATTATTATATATATATATATTATATATATAATAACTACATATAATATATTATATTAATATATATTATATATATAAATATTATATATATATAATTATATATATATATTATATTATATTATATTATAGATGATAATCCTACAAGTGGCACCCCATAATGGAAGATTTCTAGATCCGCCACTGATCCGATAAGCAGTGGCCAACTGTGGGAGTGCTTTGTGAGGGCGATTAGCGAGCGAGAGAAGGGCGGCATCTGGCAACCGACCCCTTAATTGAGGGTGGGGGTCACCCGGTGGGAAAAGAAAGGAAGAGGAAGAAAGAAGAAGAAGAAGAAGAAAGAAGGGCGGTTTGAATCACAGTCGAAGGTCTTTAATACCTCGGAGAGAAAACCCCGAAGATGAATAACAGGTGGATGAACTAGCGATTTCAATGACAGTTGAATGAGATGAGTGACAGACGGAAGAACTTTCAGCAAAACCACAGAGGACAAAGCGTTTTAGATTCCGAGTTACATAACAACCTCGCAGGTAATTGAGCCAATTAAAAAGACATTAGGATACCATAACGAAGACATGCGTGGGAGTACGGGAGTATTCCGTGATAGTTAAGTCAGCTCTCGGAGAATGGGACTGGATAACTGGAAGAATCCGGATAGCTCCGGATATCATCAAAGATGCAAAGACCATAATCAGATACTATTATTATATTATTATATAATATATATATATAATATATATATATATACTATAGATATATATATAGTATCTATATATATTATATTAATATATAATATAATTATATATATATATAATATATATATATATATATATATATAGTATATGTATATATAAATATAATATATATTATATATATATATATTATATATTATTATATATATAATATATATTATATATATATTATATATATAATTCATATATATGTATACACACACACACACACACACACACACACATATATATATATATATATATATATATATATATATATATATATATATCTAGGAATGATCAAGAGACTATTACGTGTGAAAGGCAAGACCGCTGCCAACTAATCTATTTTCTGTTTCAGACGTGATAGTTTCTTGATCATTTCTAATATATATATATATATATATATATATATATATATAATATATATACACACTAATGATCATTTACTGAAACAAAGCAGTGTTTTATTATTACACCCTGGTGGGCTCCCTCCCTTGAACACGCCACTGTTATCAGTCAAATTCCCGTGTATTGAATATTACACGACATCGTACCTCGAAGATTCTACTCTCCATGAATGATGAGGTAGGAATCTTGACGCGTGTACAAGACTCATCGGGGTAAAAGTGACGATTAATCAGAATGTACAAAATAGGAAAATCTGGACAACCGACCATTCATTATCCTGCTAGGCACACGAGACAGGGCATTGCCACTCAGATGATTGCCACGAGGATCATTTCCCATGTGGGAAAATTGCCACGGGGAGCACTGCCACTGGGTACAGCCAGTTACAAAAGCGGTGTCGCCCCGCCAGGCCTGGCTCAGAGTGATCATGCCCTTCTTACCCTGAAAGTGGCCCACCTTCAAACAATCGATGCATATTTAGAGTAGTTCGGATGGGAGGAGGAGCGAAATTACGGTAATCAGGTGAAGAAATGCAATAATAAATGAAATATATATGGACATAGAGAGAGAGAGAGAGAGTACAGGAACGGTAACGAAAGAATGGCATACTGTGTATGGAGAGAGAGAGAGAGAGAGAGAGAGAGAGAGAGAGAGAGAGAGAGAGAGAGAGAGAGAACTTTTATTCCCGTTTAGTTATTAATCTGATGTATATATTTAAGACCGTCTGCTTTAATAAATATGTTATCGTATGTATTTTGGAAAATAATTATGAAATCCTATCACATCGTATTGTTTTCAATCGTTATCATATTGTCTATATAAAAAGCCTTAATTGTTGGAACTGACTATTCATATTACTATTATTATTCAGATGGTAATATCCTCCATTTCATTATCCTATAAGCATCTGTATATTCTTTCTCTCTCTATCACTCTCTCTCTCTTCATCTGTCCTTCTGACCTCCGTCTTATATCACCTGGATCCACTACTTGAATTATGGTAAACGCTTGATATGTTATTTGGATGTGACCAAGGATCACAAAACCATAAATGGCTACTTTACCAACTTGGGCTTGGCTACATCTATTTTTGCCCTATAATTACCCGTATTACCAATAATATACGAATCTGGTCACAAAGATGTTACACACCAGGTTTTGTTGCCGTGGGTTGTATGATTCATCAAAGCATCAATTTTGCAAGGATAATATTTTATTATTCTATGCTAAGAACACATTACTGGGTATACTAATCTAGTACAGGATTTGGATGTTATTATATTGCATGAAAAAATAAATAACATGGGTAACGGGTAACAATTCAATTGAATTCATTACATGAATATTTTATTGCATGTAAAAATAAAAATAAACTATACTTAATGTGCAACTTCATACACCTCACGAGTATGAATACGTATATCTACATAACAAATTAATGACCTCGTTGATAGCGGGTCCAACGACCGCGGGCGTCTATTACCTCGTTCAGGCGGGTTGGCATGGAGGCTACGAGGCGTTCCCAAATGTTTGGTCTGTGTCGCACGGATTCCCATACCTCTCTCACTCATCGGTCAATAGCATTGCATGTCAGTTATGGTTCCATTTTGATTTCTTGTTTCATTATCCCCCATAGATTTTCTATGAGGTTGATATCACAGCCTTTGGCAGGCCAGTCCATTACCTGAATTTCAGGGTGCCTCCTGTACCACTCGGTCACAATGTGGGTGGTGTGTATGGGGCTATTGTCCTGGATAAAGATAATGGGTTCGTTGTCAGGGATTGCCATGGCTCTTACTGTTGGCAGCATCACCTCTTGTAGAAGTAATACATATTCCTTGGCATTCAACTTGCCGTTCACCCTTACTAGTTCCCCTGGGCCGTGACTCGACATCCAGCCCGAGTAATTAACTCCAACCCTGCCGCTCCTGGCTCTATCATGAATGTTGCTAGCATCATATCTAGTGCTGATGCGTCGCCAAACATGCCTTGCTGTGGCCTCCACCGACGTAAAGTAAGTTTCGTCACTAAAGACATTTTTCCAATAATCGGAATCGTCAACGAGATGTTGCAGAGCAAAGCCCAGACGAGCGTCACGGTGCCATTCCTTTAGCTCTCCATTGAAAGCCGGAACATGACAACCGATCCCATGCTCCCTCAGGCGACGTCTGGTTGTCTGTGGAGTGCACGGGAGATGCAATTCTTGCTTGATGGTTACCGCTGCTTTCTTGGGGTTTGCTCTGGATGCTGCAATGATTTGTTCGTCGTGTTGTCGTGTTGTTACACGTGGTCGTCCTCTCCTTGGTCTATATGCCAATGTTCCCTCTTCCTGCCATCTTAATATCCACCTTTGGACTGTGCGCGTTGATACTCATATGCTGAATGCAATATCTCGTGTCGGAACACCACGCTACCACTCACCAATAATCCGCCCTCTTTGAGTTATATGCTCAACAGAGTTGACTTTGTTTGCCGCCGCCATCCCTACAAACATTGCCATAGATAAGTATATAATATATAGTATATAATATATAGATTATAGTGCACAACACTATATGTTATAACAGTTATTCCAACCATATAGATAAACACAACGACTGCGACTAACACTTACCTAAGGGTAGATAATTGTAATTACTGAATAAACCTCAACAAAGGCTGCAAACACACAACTGTCAAGGCCACGAGCGTTATACAGATCGTGTATGGCTGTGTGGCACGTTACCTCGTAGGAAAACAAGGATTCTTAACGCAAACGATAGTAACAGTCATTAACCAGATATACGAAGACAATTTTTGCTCAGTTCGACACCAAATTTCTCTCATACATTTTCTTTTTCTTATTGTTTAAAAAATATCCACAATTATATATAAAAATATATTTCTATGTAAAAATATAAAACAAAGACTTTCGAACACCTGAACGGTGTTCCTCATCAGTGTGACGTTAAAATGTAACTTCAACCTCCTTCAAATATTACCAACTCTCTCCCACTTTGCTATCCAACCTCTTATCCTCCTTTCACTGTCATGATTTCTGGGAAGGAAAACCATTGCTGGGATTGGAATGATTTTCGAAACCAATTGTGGGAGCTGTGGTTGTCTAACCAAATACCCGAGTGTTTGGACCATAAGAATGTCAGTATCTTTTTATTGGCATGCGGAACTATCTCAGTACCAAAATTGGCCCTCGCATGATTAAAGTGGGAATGATTGTATTCCTGAAATGCTCTCAGTCCTATCAAGCAGGTTGACTTACACTTGAGCCACTCTAATCATGGTGGTACTACCATCCCTTTGGGGTAGGGTATGGAGTGGATATTCTGGAGTCAGCTCTCACTGGTGTGAAATTCATTTCATGGAAGGCTAATGAGGTTTCTTTTAAGGTGACAGGCAGTCTGAAAATTTTCTTCCTCTAAAATATTCCCCCCACCAACCCTACCCCATCCAAAAAAAAAAAAAAAAAAAAAAAAAAAAAAAAAATCTAATATTGATGATGTTTCCTCTACCCTTGGATCCTATGGCAAACCCCAGACACTTTTGACGACCTCTGCCAACATGAGTAAGGAAAACCCTGTTGACAACCTAGGCAATAAAAAGGGTCACTCCACCAATTAAGGATCACTCCACCAAGAAAAAAAAATTGGTACCAACCCACAAGGAAATTTAAAACACTATGGCGATAATATACTAATAGAAGCTGGCAATGAGACTCAAGCAGTATTATTAAATAATTTTACATCCTCTTCTTCGGATAATATTCTGAGTGTCTTTCCCCACTACACCCTCAACCATGCAAAGGGAATAATTTATTGTCGTGATCTCTGTGAGTTTTCAGAAGAGGCCATACTGAAGAGGTTCCCTCCTACTGTTAAAAAACTAATAGGAAATAGCAATGCTATCTTATTGGTGTTTTCCACACCATATCTTCCTTACTATATTAAAATTAGACACTTAAACATCCATGTCAAAAAATTTCACCCAAGGCCCATGCGGTGTTATAGGTGCTATGATTTCGGCCATGTCAGTGTCAGATGCACCAACGAGAAAAGATGTTTGAACTGCTCAGTTCCATGATCTCTCTTCTGAATGCATAAGAGAAAATTTATTTCCGTTGTTAGGTAGTTCATTCTCCGAACTCTAGACAATGTCTAGTTGAAACAGCTAATAATGAGCATATCACATTTGGAGCAGCCAGGAAAAAACTCTTGGGTAATAATAATACCAGAGGAACAACTTATTCAAGTATTTTATCCAGTCCACGTGATTCGACTGACGGTTCAAAAACGGTGCTTTCTTCCACAAGACCTAATTTGCAGAATCATAGCCTCTCCAACTGTTCTTCATCGAGTCACCCTGGACCATATTATTCTAGTACTAATACAGCTACGCCTCATTATTCATTTAAGCATAAGTATACCAATAGAATCAATGAAAATGCTAAAAGCAATGACACTCAAAAACCTAAAAATAGACAAGAAACTCTTACGCCAATACAAAACAGATTTGGGATACTCACCACTAAGGAGACTTCCAAAGAAAAAGAAAATCTCTCCGAAGTGGATATGGTTGATCTTGAACCCCCAAAATCTAACCCAGAGAGAATAAAAACGGTTCCTTGAAAATGCAACCCTTCCAAATTAAATTAAAAAATCTAATGAAGAAGAATGTTTGGGTGAACCTGAAGAGGTTTTTTCTAATGTTGTTATGGAGGAAGATTTGTTGGTTAAAGTACCAAATCGACTTGTTGAAGAAACAGATACATTGCCTCAACTCCAAGTCACTGAATCTGAATTCAATATAACAATTAGTGAAGCCATTAAAGATGTGTTAAAGGTCGAGGCCCATAAGAATCCTTCTGATACGCAAGTAATTGAAGAAAATCCAATTACCAATGCACCCATTGAAGAAATAAATCTTTCTCCAGTTATGGGCATAACTGGGAAATCAATGATTTCTCACAAAACAGCCAAGAATAAAACTACCCACAAAATCTCTTGCGAGTGCAATGATTGCTTCTTATCTGAAATTAATGATATTAAGAACATAAATATACACAAAATTAATAATGTAATCCATAACTTTGTGAAAAAAAAATAAAAACCAATATGGTAAACTAGAAACACACAATACTGGTTGTATGTGTTGATCATCTTATTAAGAAGCGTGCATCAGGCACTGTTTATCTTGAAAAATTTATAGAAAACCTAACCATCATCCAAATGATAATAAAGCAAATCATAATCAAAGTAAACATCAGGAAGTAATATTTAAAGAATCGAAACCTATAAATAAAGTAATGCTAGCGCATTTAAACAGAAACCTAACTGATTCATTAGGAAATGCGATATATATTCATAACAAAGTAACTTACGATGCCATGATAATTAAAACTTCAGTTTCAATTATCTTGAGTTAAATTACATCTGAATGATAACACCTTTAATATTTACAATATGTATAATCAACCTTCTTGCAACTATGATCTGTAAAATTTACCCAAAGATTTGCCAGATATGCAAGAGGATTTCATATTAACTGGAGACTTCAACGCCCGCAATCCCCTTTGGGACACGAACTGTGTTAGTAATGATACAAATGGTTCCAAGATTGAACAAATAATAAATGATCATAAATCTGTATGTTAAACGAGGGAGATATGAGCACTTGCTATTCAAAAACTCATGGAACATATTCATCAACAGATGTAACTCTGTTCCAACAATATTATTGATAGGTTTGAATGAAACGTCCTAGATGACCTATATGGTAGTGACCATTTCCCTATTTTGATAACCATGTTGGGACATACACCAAATACTCGTATTCAACGTTATAATACAA